>NC_063279.1:3939393-4242424 GCF_910591885.1 Bombus terrestris | reverse complement strand
ACGAAAGTGTATCATAATTCTAGAATTTTATGAACGTCACGATCAAAATTAAAAAATTTACAATTTACATCAAACTTTGTAAATTACTAATTACTCGATATCTATTCGATGTATTGTAGTAAATCGGACATATTTCGAATTAACTCACAGATACGATCTGTTACAAAGTTCGTTCAATTTAAATCTAATCGAAGTGCGGAATTTTTTATCGAAATTGAACCTTAGCCTTGCTTCTGAAAAATTGAAATATAAACGAAAATATTATAATACACAAAAGTCTTACGTGCACATACGTGTATCGATCTACCTATATTTAAAAGTACTACAGTGAAGAGTTTTGAGTTATTTTTTCATACTTGTACGTATCTATAGCCTATGCTCTGGTGATTTGAAACTTTTACATTCTATGAAAGGCGTACATCAATTTTAGCAGCAGCTAAAATTTTAGGATCAGCCGGGATATTGGGACAGAAATTCATACAAGATATGGAATCTAGAGCTCGCATATGCAAAACCAGATGAATCTGCTTCGATCAAAATTGAAATACACCCAGGTGCAGTGGTCGCATGGCATTAATTATTGTGACATAATATAGGAATTTTCCCGAAAACCGCTATCTTGTTATTAAGTTAAATGACACTGTGTCACGGAATTAGAGACAATTAAAAAAGGCAAACGTTTAATCAACTATCAGTGTCTTGTCAATTTCACTTTCTTTTTTAATTCTAATTTTAGCATTATCATATTCTTATTTTTTCCTCTTTCTTTTAACAGAATAATCGATTCTTGAAATTTTGATCGCTTATAAAACTAATTAATGTAATTAATATTTTTATTTTCAATTCTCTTCTTTCGTTCGTTATGTTTCGCAAGCGTTCATTTTATTTATTACCGTTCTTAACATTAGAACTCTGTCCGCTATCTTACAACCGGTTAAAATATCCGAGGGACTGTGACACGAATATTTTGTGACTCGAGACAAATTGCTACGATATTATTTGCATAATGAAATTCATGAATTTTCTGTCGTCGATTTTAATTGCGAATGACGAATAATGAATTGTAATATGAAGTAAAACGGATCTATTGTGTGTAAGTTGAATATCGATTTCACTGCAAAACGAGATGATATTCTTCGGCAACTCGGACCAGTCTATCTGAATACGTCAAATAAAACATAAAATAAAAACTCGATATTCCTTTCAATATTTTCACTTTGGTGTTTTGAAATCTAATGCCATGTTCCATTACGAAGAGCTTACGAAATTTTGAAAAGCTACACAGCTAAAATACGTTTCCTTGCTAAAACGAGAGAAATTAATACGGTAAGTTATAACGTTATACCGTTCCTCTTTCCCCACAACATTTTTGCAAAATATTAACCAACCTTTGTTGATGAAACAAGCAAACAAGAATCGAACGCAATTTATATGCAAACTGTAGTCGGTATCACACAAACTCTTCGATATAAATATTCTTTTGTTCGGTATTCCGATAATAAACAATCGCTCTCATAATTACAAGTTTTCATATATTCCGAAAAACTGTTATTCAAAGGATATCCTTTTCATTGTGTTTACAACAATCGAAGAATCACCACGGAATAAAATGATGAATTAGATTGTATAGTAAGTTCGTTTGTCTTTTAGTGTCATATTTTAAGAACTATCGTAAAGTTGTTACTTTTATATTGGCTGTAGAGGCAGAGTATACTAGTAATATGGGTAAACGTTGTTCATAAGTGCATCAATAGTATAATTGATCTTTACATTAATGGTATACTTGGATTATTTACCAATAAACACATGAAATATCAATTGTTTCAGTATTTAGAATATTTCTTATGGGTAATCATCAAATAACTTAAACGATATAAAGATAACGGCAGAAATTTTTTGATAAAAGGAGGAAAAATTTTAAAATCACAGAGTAGGTAAACCACATAATTTATTTTGTAACAGATATACAACAAACTAATTTTTACGTAATACGTTGATTAAATAAATGTTATATAATTATCTTTAACCTTCCTCTTTTTTAATACGAGCTTATCGCACAGTCTAATAGAATACAATCTAAAAGAAAAGATGTAGAAGAAGAAAAGAGGAAAGTAACGTTTAAAGGCTAACTAGAGAGATCGAAATATTCCGTATGCTCGATAAATATGCATTCGAGTTCGTTTGATTAATCGAATTTCGAACAGACGCCTCGCTAAGATATTAATGAATTTTCTGCTGCGGGATTAAACAAATTGGCCGTCTCCGCGAAACTGACGAGCAATCGACATGGGATCTTGGCCGTTTGAATAATTGAAAAGGGGCGAAGCCGAGCGTGTTGGATCAGAAATCGCTGAAATGAGATTAATTAAGCTCAGTACGCTTGTCCGCTCGCGCACACAAAATGACAGCGGCAGCGTTAACAACGTGTAAAGTGTATTACACGGCGAGTGTTTAAGTGGATTAGTTTCTAATTTCAATCGGAAGTTTGACTTGGCCGCGGCGCTCGCGTGAATCCGCTCGATAAATGCCTGCGATTAGCCCTTTAAATATTGTACGCGCGTATATAGTAACTTTCGGAAGGATCACTATGGACACTTGGATCCTTTCGACCACGGGCAAATGCTCTATTCTTAATATTAAGTTAGAAAATTATTCATATGATCCGTACTTAGAGATTAGACAACCTGATAACAAAGAATTGAATTACCTTGCTAGAATATTCCATCAAACATCTTTTTACATGTATTTTGCAAGTAAGTTACATTTTGTTGAAAAAGGAGGCTTATATTATTAACGTGTTATCATTAGACGCGTTAGCTACGAAAGAAAATTCTTCCCTTGTTTTACACGATTTCCTTGTTTTATAGTAACGTAGACACGTTATGAACAGAGTAAATACTTTTCTTATTCTACATCACTCTACAGTATAGAAAGTCAAAGTCCTAGCTTGATTCTTTAAGGTTCACTTTCGTAATCTGATATCAACTTTATAGCGGATTAACTTAAGCTGTGTAATATTACGTATCTGGTCTTTGTATGCTTAATCTGCTGTTATACATTGTCACATAATTTTACAAACTTTTATACGATGACGTATTAAAATAAAGGATGCTGATCTAATTGGAAAACACGTGTTACTTGATCTTCTTATTACAACGTCATACGACATGGAGAAAGTTACATATTTATTATTATAATTGATACTATGAATATTACTTCTATAATTATATCGTTGTATTGCCAAGCAATCTATCCAAACCAATTATTAGCTTTTTTTATTTCTTTCGTCAAAATGGAAAATTGCTATCAAGCGTAAACTATTTTTCTCGTTTCCTCGAACAATGGAAAGATCCAGTTGCAGAGAGTTAATCAATGTCTGTTGCCGTATGTAAAATAGAAATAAATAAATTTAAATAAACAGTGATGGCCACTAGGTGTATCCACTGACGCCACAGATTACTGGCCATCTATAGAAACCGCTTAAATCCCAAGTATTCAGCACTCGAACGATAAAAGGCGCCGATGGTACTTGATTGGACGTTTTAATTGCGTTTCGTTAATTCCAGTGTGATTAATGCAGCGATCGCGAGATTTCAAATTTCGGTTCGTTGCCTATGAAATGAGGTGGTAATTTTTATAAAACCTTTAACAAAGATGTGTTTAAATTTAAAAATACCTGATTCGTCTATTCATACGAGATTGTTCATATTTATAAAAGAAAGATCAAATGTGGATAAATATGATTTTCTCGTAGATTACATCTTAGAATACGCACGGATATTTTCACGTATTTTAAACGAGTCTATAAATTAATAAAAACATTCGTTCCGTACGAAAAGATAACAATTATACTTTTCTACATTACCAAGCCTGATGAAGAAGATATTGGAGAAAAACCTTATCGAAGCTAATTACTTTAAAGCAGATCTATTTTCTCTTCTATCTTTTTGCTCGTTATTAAATACTAGTTGAATCAAAGTTGATTCAAGAAAAAGAATTTCACTTAAATCGAAATTATTAAACCAACTGATTTCAGATTATTTAAATTAACTAAATATTAGAATCCGCAAAAATTGAGAACACATAATCAAAGTATAATCCTGTCAGTGTTCAGCATCATTTTCATATTAGAAAAATCATTTCTTCGATATAATCATGTTTCGAAGTTATTTGAATTTATTCGGCCAACATAGACAGAAACAGTTAAAATAAAATTTTGGAAAATATAGATCTATAAATGTAATGAAAAGGAAAGATGTAAAATCCCTTGTAACTGAAAGAAAGACACGAAACGTTGTAAGAATAAAATCAATGGAACAACGGTGGTTTTTCAACATGTAGCTGTTGTCCGAAGAAAGACGATGATTAGAAATTACACGCGTGAACTCTAGCAGAAGTTCACGTAGTGTATGTGAATTAATAATCATGGAAGACTGATTTCCTCTCAGAGGAATTAATGGGATACCAGGGGATTAATTCGGTTTGTTTAACTCAGTATCGCCTCGACATTTGGCCTCGCTTAGTTCGCAATTACGTATACCTTGACCTATCCATTTTACGTGTAAATTTAGATCGGTATGTGTAGCGTAAAACGAGCATAAGGATATCGGCGCTATACTGAGCAATATTAGGACTAATTAATTATCCCGTTTACATCGGTGATACAACATATAATTACGATATCGATACCAATGACGCGCGTATTTACCTATCATATATTATCGGACCACGATATTGTATCATTGAAACGTCTCTTTATCTTTTAATCGTACTTCAGTTTAACTGTTGAAAGCAACCACAAGCGAAATTTCATAGCAGTACATTTCCTTCTCTATTTTAAAAATCAATAAAGTTAAGCAAATACAATTAGATGGTTTAGGATAACATTCAGGAGTTAGCATCTTACGCTAGAGGGAAAGAATTATAAAAATGTTCATATTACAAATACCTTGCATCGATGTTTTCACATATGCATTACGTATGTTTTTTTCGGTTGATAAGAATAATTTTCCTTCGACGATTAACTCGCATTTTACAGATATAGAGATGTAGACTTTCCGGCTTTAAATAGACCGAATAAAATCATTTAAAGAAGAATTGACAGACAGCTAATATCAGCGAGAATAAATTGTTGAACAAAATAAAAATTCATAAAAATTGTCGGAAGTCTGTGATTTTAAAATATAAATTCTATGTATCTTACAAAATACATATTTTTCTGGTAAAATCAAATAACAAATACCCATACGTACATCGAATAAAGAGAGATATTAAAATAATTTACTTCTCAAATACCATTAAAAAATATTACTTAAATAATATTATAACAAGCAACGAGTAAAATAACGATTTTAAATAAACATGCACAATATCCAATCTTGATCTGCATCACAAAGTGTATCTGATAATAAATGCAACATCGGATTCTTCTAGAGCAGAATTCTTCTCGATTCTCACCATGGAATCCTCAGAAAGGTCTGATTCTAATAATAAATTTCTTTTATAGTTCAACCCAGACGAGGATCTCGGCTCAGGCGATATCAATAACGACTTGATTGACGGTTTGGAAGACGTTGACACTAATGTGCCAGACGTGAGTTGCGTGATGAAGCTGAGTTCCGCTGAAAACTTACAATACGACGTGCTCACTAATTATTTGTTTCGCAAGCAACGTCTCAACTAACCCGATTGCATTAACACGAACTTCGCTTCGATGTTTGCTAACGAGATATTCTATAAACTTCTCGACCGCGATGTTCTCTCATCTTTGGCGAGCAGATTCGAAAGAATAATTTATCACTATGGTATAAGATCGAACGCAAACTTTGAGTAAAAACAGACTGGCTGAAAAGATGAGAAACAATTGTGGTCACGAGTTTTCTAACTTTGCGTCTACTAACGGTTGCGGTAACGATTACTAATTTTCTATTCGAGCAGAAACGACGATTTTCGTTGTAACGCTGCTCTATCGTGTTATTCCGATAACAAACGAGTCTTGATCGCGATACGAAGTTCGATTAACCTTCGATCGATATCATTGAGTCAGCTGATCACGGCAGATATTTAATCGTAATTTATAATTTATATTTCACGTCAGAGATGCTATTAATCGTCGCATAAAATACAGGAAAACTAAAGCAATTTAAATTAAACCAAGCTATTACGAATCAACGATGACTCAACGATGTCAATTGGTTAAATACGATGCTTTCGTTTTTTATTTCGATTGTACAATTGGTACAATTTCGATTGGTTGAAATAGGGTAAAACGTAAATGTGGTACTATATACTTAACACATTCATTGTCATTGATCTTGCACACGGTGCATTTATAACCTGCAACTTGTAACTTGTCAATTTCAAGAATCAAATAATCTATCGTAGATCCTTCCTTTCGCCGATCAATTAGACGTTATTGCTTCATCACCGGTTTTCATTACTTGAAAATATCTCGGAGCGCTTGATTCGACGATTCGTTTGATCGATTTATTACTCGAAAGATACAAAGAAGGAGGAAAAGGAACAAGAACAAAGAGCTCGCACATGAAACGGTTTAATTGCGACTATTCGAGAGCGATCGAGTTATATAAGACGCTTCGATAACCCACAAAAGAATTCCCTAGGAACCTGTCGGGCGTTAGAAGAGGAACACGGTGATCGCTTTATGAGGATAATCTTTGGAACACCGGGAGAATAATCTTGGAAATTCTGACGAGATCTTGCATCGGTAACAACGCCGAAAACGCTTCGTTTCTCAGAAAGCTTTCCAAAGCTTTCCACCACCGTCGTCGTTCCCAAAGATTTTCTCTTAATCCAAACGAAGTTAGAGCCATGCCGCGTCGTGACACCAGTTTTCTCAAACTTATCCGACCCATTAAATCTTTTAACGATTAAATTTAATAAGGAGCTGAAAGGTTTGGCCGTTGCCTCTCTTCGTTCGTCATCTATTCTCGCCACGCGATAAAATATGAAGCTATGGATCTTACAATTTATTAAAATTGCTTTTATATCGTTAGATTGCTACGATTATAAATAAGTTTTCAGAGAGAAGAAGGTGAGTTTCATGGTTGAAACTATCGTGGAAGGTTTCCAGAAGGGATACATCACAATTATTCGAGGAATTTAATTGAAAGGATCGTTACTCTATCTTCAAATTCTCGGAAACCAATGAGAACGGAAAATCGATTAATTACTTAGTTAACGCCTTTGAATTTCCACTTAGAAGTAGCGAAGAAACGTTTAGCCATTCCAACGAGTCTTCGGTCTAAGACAACAAGATTCCAAGAAAGCAAATTCCTTGAAAATTGCTGTGTTACAAAAGGCTTCTTTCAAGGATCGATCACGAGTGCTTAACTGGTTAGACGCAGCAGGAGATTCAATCCTGTGGAAGAGAAATCGGATTATTCGGATGGAATTAGCGAACAACAAATCGTCGAGAGGTGGTGCGATTCGAAAACAGGTTCATCAAAATGCAATTGCCTTGGAGGTATCTCCTTTTCGACTATCCTCCGCAAGCTACACGAACGATGAATGCAAGGAATCGAGCGAGGAATTCACGGAGGGAATTAAATTCCGACTGAACCGAGGGTGTTAGAAAGTTGTAAAATATAGAGAGACAGCTCGAGCGACGCAGAAGTACAAAAAGATATGGAAAGACGTAGAGAATAAACGAGGAATGTACGGGAAAGTAGGATCGAGGACGAACTTTGACTTTTGCCACCTAACTATTCACGTTGGCAATTAGACGAGGTGATCTAGCTCTGTCGAAGTTAAACTTGCCAACTAGAATTGACTTCGATTCGTTCTGCTGGCCACAGCGGAGAATCTATTAGGTTTGATCTTCCGATGTTAGCTACCAACGAACGAACGTTTGTTAAAAAGACTCTTCTCGATTCCGGTCAAGTAGATTTTAAACGCGAATTAACTCTGAAGTGAGAGTTAATTAAAACAGGAGTTAGAGTCTTGCAATTTACTCGTAATTACTCGCAGAATAAGAGGGAAATGTATTTAGGTGTTCTAAATCGTTGGAAATGCGAAGTTAGGAAAGTATCAGTAGAAAAGTCGATTACTGGTCAGGCATCGGATACACGTACTGTATGTAGGTGACGTTCTATTATAGTTTCTTTCAAGAGTTAATAATATTTGTTGAAAATAGTAAATGAAATCTATCGCGTTCCTTCGCATAAATATGATCTTGCTTTAGCTATTTTAAAATATACGTCTAATAATTTGACACATTTGTGATATTGTATGGAAAATTCAATATGAGATTCGCCTTTAAATTTCAAATATATTTATAACGTTCGATTATTTTTATTATCAATTGACAGCAAAAACAGCTAGTCTACTTTGTTTCAAACTTTCGCTTTCTAATTTCTAACTAAAATAAATTTAAATCACTCGCTAGAGTCACTTCCGAAGTTATTTATATTATGGACATAGTTAACCGATTTCGCTCAACGATAGATCTCGTTGAAATTTAATCAACGTGACAAATTCATCGTGTTTCAAGCTCTCGTATGTAACAGAGTTTGAACGGTGTACGATCATCTTTATTATACACAGCACCGGTCAGTAAATATAAACACGATTTCACCCTTATCTTCCTAGCCAGCAATATGCTATCCCACAATGCAGCCACTGACAAACAATTCTTCCGTAAAAGGGGAACCGCAGTACACAATTCCTCGCTAGATTTAGCTTTGTTGGGCTGCTTTCCGTCTGCTTCGTTTAAATTAAAGTTGAAAGGTCAACATTTTATATACTTTACCTAAATTTGACGAAGCGTGCCATAGAATCCTTTTGTGATTTCGTCTAAAATGTATTCTCTACTTTGTTACTATACTTTGAGCATCTTATACGAGAATTTCACACATTAAGAAATACGAAACTACTTTTTACGATGAAGAATAAATTCCTACAAGATCCTTACTTCTTGCTTCTTTGTATCTAGATCGCGGATTTTTATGCGCGTCTTTGTCTAAGAAAACAAAAGAATACTTCGTTATCTTTCACTTCCGTGCGATTCGTTTCAATTTTTTGAAACAGAATATTCTGTAATTATACCGCGAAAGAATTGTATCCTAAAAATCGTGGTTTCCTAAAAATTTCGCAAGTGAACTTCTCGTTGGAACGTTTAAAGAGCGAAACAAATTTCTATCTATCTTCCGTTTCTTTAATCTTATTCATAAAAATATAGACTTTCGTAAAAGTGCCCAATCTATTTGTTGCTTTATTCTCGTAGTTTTACATAGCAACAAATAATTGTCTGATGATACGAATTCTCCGCGTACAACGTTTATCGCGATACCCGCGTAAGTCTTCGACTCAGAATTAATACTCGAGCTCGATCGAACGAAAATAATTAAGAATACTTTCTTCCAACTTTCTGACACAAATTCCTCTGGAACAGTCGCGTCGATCGAGCCGTTCGAAAAATTCGCTCGTGCTTCCTATCCTCGTCGACTCGTCGAACGAACAAAAAAGAGGAAACAAGAGTCGGCAAAGAAAGAAAAAGAAAAAGGAAGCCGGAGGAATTTATTTCACCCGTGAAATCCTACTTCAGAAGAAAAGCTCCCAGAACGGCAATGCAAAGACGCAGCCGTGCATGCTGGAGCTGATCAGGATGTACGTATACCGGGTGAACGAATTCACTGAAACAGCCTGCGGTTCTTCCCGCCGTACAGAGCGCGCTATATATTACTGCGATCGGCCATTGATTTCACGTGCGCCTTAAATTTCTACTGTTTCGCGAATGCTCGTGTCTTTGCTCGTTGATGAAACTTTACTCGCTGTACCCACATGTTCCTCCGCTTCTAGTTATTTTAGCAATACGTAGATCCGTCGGCGAGTGCTATCCACTTTCTTGAGAAAGGATTTGCAAACGCGAAGCTGTTAAACGCAACTAAAGATAGCGCCTCAACTTGCTAGAATAGATGACAGTTCGAAATGAACGACTGCGAAAGTTGATTCTAAGAACGTGCTATTTACTAAGATAGGTATATCGTGATAAAGTTATATTTAACAGAAAGAATTTTAGAATTTAAAGAAATTGTTTAAAGAATAAGAATTTGAGATGTATATCGTTATATCGCGTTAGAGAATTGTTCTAGCAAATTCAAGATATTAACATAATCGAAAATGCAATGTTTCAAATCGAATACAAATCTCATTTACTTATATAGTTGCGGATTTTCGTTTTACTATAGCTTCGCTTATTTGTCAGCTCGTTAAATGTTTCTTTGTTCGTTACAAACAGACATACGTAAAATATAGTCCACGTATAGGCATATTTGATCGGTAGATGAAATCCGTATAAAATATACTCTCTCGTCTAGAGGAATATTTGCGTGCGTGCTTTTACTTGTGCGTACTGCCAGCACGAAATGTAAATTTGCCGTGCTGTGTATACGTAGAAAGACATGAATTACAAATTGCCTCGAACGTGACTTAGATATCCTAGCGATCCGATTAAAATGTTAATTACCAAATAATTTCATGCTTTGTCGGCCAAATGAATCGCTAAAAATAACCGAAACTCTTAGAAGAAATGACAGAATTATTTGTGTTATGAATTTCTTGTATGAAAATAACTGATGGAAAAATATAAAGCTGTTTCTGTTAAGAAGCACGAAGGAAAATATTTTTTGTTTCGAAAAAAATCCTAATGTTCCATTAAATTCATAAGGAAGAAAATTACGGCCAAAGAAACTTCATTTCCATCTTCCGCGAAATTTAATCTACAATACAGATTAAGAGAAACTGCTGAATCGTTTCATAAATCAAACATAAATCAAATTGAACTTTTTATAACGCTACGCGATTTAAATCCATATTTTATAATATTTACGTGTCACTTTGCTATTATATTTTATTATTGTATCGATTTATTCCAATTACTGGTCGCTCGTTCCCAAAGTGAAAAATTGCATTTAATCGAAACCTCTGTTGTCACGATCGAACAGAAGCTTCGCGTTTATCGCGTCTAACAACTATGAAAGATAATTTTTATGAAAACAATCATGAGTAGCAATTTCGAGAATCAGAACAGGTCACACAAATTAATCAATTTGTACTTTTTAAAGAAACACGACGCAAAAAATACCGTAGAATTGAACTTGAAAAATTCCAATCATTGTATCTGTGAAAATGTTTCGAATAAATCAACTGTAATTCAATCGGTCGAAAAGAGAAACAAAATCTGACTACAGAAAGCTAAAAAACAATCGAGTATCGACTTTGTACAATGCAGCAACGTTTTGTAGGAAAATATCAGCCGCAATATCAGTCGTGTCCAAACATTTTCTTCCAAACGTACCGTGTATTTCCATACTTATTCCATATTTCGATCAAATACGAAATAACACATAACTACTGGTTCTTGTCAGAGAAACGATATTCAGTTGGAAATCTTTTGTCGTTTATACGCGACGAAACGCAATTTTGTCGGCAAATAAAGATTTTATAGAAAATCGTGAAGTCGGTTTAACGCCCCCCCCCGAAAGCATCGCTTAAAGGATCCCAGGAATCATAAACGCGGAGGATGTTGTTGCATTATATTTCCCACGAGAATCCAAAATCCGTGGAACCCCATACGCGTCAACCTGATCCGATTTGCCTAGTGTTTTTCAGTTTATACGGTGTTCCCGGCGAAAGAAACAAATTATCGCGACCGTTTACCATCCATGAATTATAAAGCATGGTGTGGGATAAGGAACGAAAGAGTTGAAATGACGCGAGAGCAAGTAGAATTGTATTTAATTCTGTTTGTTTGTTTAAAGGAGCGGGAGAACAACTTCAAACTTCAACGAGGTTCTCTAAATATTTACAATCGCAAAATACAAATATTTATTATCGCTGTTAATTTTATAACAATGGCTTGCGACTAAATTTTAGAATGAAGTAATCGATATTAACTTTGCGAATTAGCTTATGATTCCATATAATATCATGTATTTAATCGAATTAATTTCCAAATGTTTCATTATTCCAGATTTGTAAGAATTATCGATTATAAAATTAAAAAGTTCTTCGAATGGATCACATAGAATTTAAGAAACATAGATCACAATAACGATTTTTTTTTTACATATTTAAGATCTTATCTTCAAAGTCTTAAGGTTAAGAGTATCGAAAAATGATAAATGTAAAAATGATCTTGTATTGTAGCACCTCTTACGTGACATTAAAGGGAATAATCGATCTAAAATTTTTGATAATTTACGTATTATATATTCCTACGTGTTATTAAACATATTACATATTACATTATTATTCAAATAACAATAACCATATGCAGAAGTAAATCAATATTAAGCCAAAGAGAAGTTTCAGATATGTCAAGCGGAAAATCAACGATAAATAACTGTCAACGTGCGGTTCGGCTCGATGAATCTGCACCGTTGCTAATAATTATTGGAAAGTAGTTAGGCCAAATATGTGCTAACCGTTCCGCTTGATTTAACCGAAAATTCATTAATCACCGTCTACGCGTGCGATATCATTCATTTTTCGAGAGGAAAAAACATACGACTCGAAAAATTGATCCTTCAATTTTAAACGCTCTAATTAATCTCTAAAGAAGATACTCGATAAAAACTATAACCACGCGATGCCAATAGTCAATCATCCTCGATGAAAAATAGCGTGCTTTTTTGTTCCGCGGAAAGTGATTCTTAAAAGGGTACAAAAAATATTGAAACCTTTTTTACACCGCTCTTTTTCATGTATTTAAAAATTCTTAAAACCTTTCCGCGTATAACTACAATTTAAAATTACAATTCTTGTTCTAGAACTTCGTTACAGAAGAAAGCTTTCGCTACAGAAAATTGAAATATTTTAACGAAGTTACCATTCGTATGTTTAAAATCTTTCTCTAGTAAAAACATAATACGTAGCAATTGTTCAAACGTTGCATTGTGCAGTACTGCAATACATCGTCGGTTATATTGAATTATACGTATTCTAGATATCTAATTTTTGGAATATCGTATCTTATATTTTATGTCCTAATGTCTGATTTATTTGTAGAAAACAAATCAGTTTAAAAACGTATATTTATAATCATCAAATATAATACATATTTACACCATATATTTATCTAGAATTATCGAAAACTGAATAGTTTCGATAGCACGCGATGTTCGACTAAACAACTCAACGACTCGTTGAACTAATTTCTGCTTCGCTAATATCTAAACGCCCTCGGAATATTTATTTGTGCCACTAACTTGTGCTTTTAATCATTTCCTAACGACGCGGTATATTAACCACGAACTCGATAGCAAATCGCCAAGGATGGAGTGATTTTTCTGCTTTTCCCATCGCAAATAAATCGAGGCAACGCAATGTGCAATCAATCACACCCACCCATAAGCGATGAAACTTTTACGCTGTTCGTTTTTCGTTTTAGCTTTCTCCTCGCTTTTTTTTTCTTTCTTTTACCATATAACGACATATAAATCACGGTTAGTGTTCTTATTCAACGTTTCTTCTTACCATCCGTTTTCAGATCGGACGAGACGATGACGAAGACAGAAGCGAGGAAAGCAATCCACCGCCATTCATCACACCCCCTCCTCCCAATCCGGACTGTGAGTAATCGCGAGGAATTTGCGAGTTTATTTAATCATAAGATCACAGATAAGAAATACCCTGACTGATGGCGACGACGTCGAAATTCCATTAAATGACGTTTTCTTTAATCACCGAACCAAGCCTCGTTACGAGCATCCTTTGTCGATAATATTCCAAAGAATTTTCTCAAACTCTCGAACGAAGTTATTAACGTACTTTGAAATTTCGTTCGTAAAAGTTTTATATATCTCCTTCGGAAAAGTATGTTTGCAGTTCATTGAAAGCTTAGATCGTGCAATACTTTCGTCTCGTTTTCTTTCACTTTATCAGATATTTTGATCGAATATTTCAAATAAACATCAATACCAACAGTGTTGGTTTTATCGAATATATTGATCGACAAAGAAAAATGCTTGGCTAAATTCCTTTTATAGACGATATATGACAAGCGAAGAGAGTGGATATACGTTATTATCCGTTTAGATATGATTTATAACGTGTTTTTCTTAAATTTCTTAGACAAAGGGCCGAAGGGTGAGAAAGGTGATAAAGGAGACAAAGGAGAGAGCGTTAGGGGACCTCCAGGTCCACCTGGACCACCTGGTCAAGACGAGGTAAATATATAATTCTACCAATACTAATCAAGTAAGAGATATTGAGCGTTACTATAACACATCGTACGATATCTAATAATATTTTTATAATCAAGCTTCAAATAAGAAAAATAAATTTCACGATGGATTCGCAAATTATAAAAATTTTTAAAACAGAAAAAGATATACGAACGCTTTCATCAAACTTCCATGGTTATAGATAGTTTCTAAAAACGATCAAAGGTCAGTAGCGTACAAGTCCGCAAAATATTTATCGATTGAGTCAAATCCCAAGGAATTATCCCTTCGGTAAGGATGATTTAAAAAAATGGAAACAATTAGAAGACCCAAAACCGGCTTTAAACTCGCGCGTATTCCCATTACACACTAATCAGTAATTTCCATTCGTTCTAAAACGTGGAATTAAATTTAAGGTAGGATTTAAAGTTCACTCGTATCCGGCATCGCTATACGTACGACTGTTACGTAGCACGTAGAATGCATAAATGTCCGCGTAATTTATGTAAATTGTATACACCGAACTATATTATATACCCAGTGGCATATCGCATGCGTTATATCGGGTGTATGTATCGTACCGCACCGAAGATGTTCCATTAGCAATCCTTACACAAACCGCTGGACTTCCTGTTGTTATAGTTCAGTAGTCTATACACGTATAAAGGCAGGCTGAATGCGTTGTGCATATTACAGGATTACACGCGTTTGCATCAGGTTTCGCTTACGACCACGCGTTACTGCATTGTTCAATTATGAAAGAATATCGAATGACCTAAATACTGACGGTTTAATGTCATTCAACGAGGAACGTCATAAAGGAATAAGAAATTAAATAGAATTATCGCTGAAACGATCCCACTCAAGACCGAGAGGTAGAAATCAGAAAGAAAAATAAGATTGATTATTTTTTGTTTGCGACATGTTGTTTATCGCTTCGTAACATATTTCCACGGATGTAGATTATATTGGTATTTTCAGCGCTCGCCAAGTTTCATTACAATAAATGAATAATAATCCAGCAGTAAGTACGTGTATTAAGGGAAATGGCGTGTGTATCGATTTAACGCTATTCCATAGACTTGTTGAAACGACATCCATCTTTTATGATGAAGTAATGACGGCAGTTTAGCGTACATTACGAATGTTACGATTCGTTGGACGTTTGCAACGAACGAATATATTTTCATAATTTGAGTCACTTCTTGCGCTAAAAATTAATCGTGTGCGATAATCTCACTGTATTACCGATTCGTCGCTTGATCAGGTAATCATCGTATATGTATATGGCACGAAGTGGTTTGCTAACTAGTCTCGAAGATCCACTTTCGAATTATTTTCGATATATTTGAAACGTTCTTTAACACACGCTGCGCTGGCTCGCGAAAGTATTTCGACAGTTACCATAGAAAACTTTCACATCCGTATTGTATATTTCGTATGAAACTTTTTGAAATTTCACAAACGCTGTAATATATTCGTAAAAGGTATGTAAGAATATAAAGGAAGGGTCTAAGAGCTATTTATCAAGCGATCGAATACTTTCGCGAGCCTGTTATGCATATCGATCATTAAAAAAATTGGACGTTTCGAATTCTAGATTATTTGAAGCGCAACAAAGGTAAAGTCAAAATAACCTTTGGAACCATCCCCTTTATGAAAATATCCATTTATGAAGTACTTAAGTAGGTACAGGAATCTGTACTTAACGGCAACGAAGATCCAGCGCTAGAAATCTCTCATTATTCGAGATATATACGAGTGCCGCACACACACGTATTTCAGCAATAATAATTCAGTAGCGCTTGTGCATATGAAGCGAGCTTGAATGCATTCCAATCCAGGATCACTCATTTATCTTGCTACTCGAGCAAGCCAATTTAGCCAACATGCTGAAGTACTGGTAACCACTGCATGTAACATTGATTACAGAGAAACCGCTTTCACGATATTCACTATCTTCCGAAATTATCAACATACGGGTATGAACACGACTGTATTTGTTTAACGCCTGATGCATTCAACCTCTGCCCGGAAAACGCTATAATTCTCGAACCCGGTGGCTCGTGATTCAATGCAAGGAAAAAAAGGAGAGATCGAAACAACATCGTTACGTAGAGAATGCACGAATTGGAGAAAATGAACAACAAGCACGATAAAGTTTAATTAATATCGGTAAATTTCGGTTAATTGAAAGTTGATGAGCGAAAGCTAAGCGAGATGTATATATTCAGAGAAATCAGAGTATATTTAACGATGAATAATGAGAAAGAACTGTAAGGTAGAATAGTACCGCGAAATATTTTTGTGGCTGCAAATGATTAATCTTCAACATTGAGCCTTTTAATTAATCTTAATTCGATCTTTAATCTGCAAATCATCGTGTACAGTGTTTTGTAACTGCTGGTACAATCGAGAAGAACCTGATTCTACACGAGTACGACATAATTCTGTCTTTCACTTTATACGAAATAAACGTTCCTTTTATGATAATAAAAAAGAAACTTTGTATATTAAAAGTAAAATTTGTCGCGTATAAAGGTCTTGTACCATTCTTTTTCCCATCTTCTACAATTTGCTTGAAATATCTCTTTTCTTGAAATTGAACGCTAGGGACTCGACGCTACACTTAAAGCTACGCTAAATTTATTCCAGTCAAACGACGTAGCTTTCATATTTTCGATTATCTACTACCTCTCCGCGACCTTACTCCGTAAGATATTAAAACGCATTACTAACGGCAAAGTTTTAGAGAAGAATTATCTGTAAAATCGTGTAACAGTATGCACGATGTAAATAAGCAATTACAAAGTCGCGGAGATAGAAGTTTTGTTATCCGGTAATTCGATTAGCTGTTAGGAAAGCAGCAAAGCACGTAACAAAGTTTACCCTGCCGCGAACCCACCGACTGTATATATTTGCAATGACAGACTGATCAAAATGCTGCAGGGTCCACCAGGGAAGAAAGGAGAACCCGGCACGTGCACCTGCAATGCAACAGCCCTGATGGCATCCTTTACGATGCCAAAGATGATCCAAGGACCGAAAGGAGAACAAGGAGTGCCGGGGCAAGAGGGGAAACAAGGCCAAATGGGGCTGACGGTATTGACGCTTTGTAAAAACCAAACACACGCTTCGGAATAAAAAAGAAAAGAACGCAAGAAAAATCCAATGATGTTAACCATCGAATAATCGTTATGTTAAATAAAGAATGTCTTTTTATAGACGAACCAAGTAATCCCTTCAAAACCTTCGAACCTGTTAATATTATATAAAAGCATTATTCTTATATTACCCATTATATTAAAGTTAATATAATATTTTACATGGTTTGTTTGAAATTTATTAATATCAGATCGTGAAGGGTTTGTTGAAATTTCTAACGAATTGTGCAGGGTGCAGCTGGACCACCTGGAGAGAGAGGACTGGAAGGACCACAGGGTCCTAAGGGTGACAAAGGAGACGTGGGAATAGCAGGACCGGAAGGTCCTCAAGGACAGAAAGGGGAACCTGGTCGTGATGGAATACCCGGAGAGAAGGGCGCTCAAGGACCTCCAGGACCGCCAGGAAAGGGTGAATTTTCTGGATATGACGTAAGTAGCAAAGTTTGTTTGCAACTGTACTGATTTTAAGTTTGGCTATCTTACGATGAAATGCAAACTCTAACGATACGATCGGTTTCATCGTTAGCTTTCTTTTACGCAAATTTTGACTTTACGCAAATTTAATGAATAAAATGATTGAAAAGGTTTGTTCAATACATATTTGATATAATACAATATGGAACAAGTATTGAAGTATTATATATTATCGTTTATATATTTTTGAGTAAAAATCTAATATAAGATGTTTGATACTTTTGTATTGAGACTCGAGTAAATATATAATAGTTACTTAATAAATTACATACTTGTATAAAAAAAGGATAACATTTGTTCGATACTATAAAGCCAATAAAGCCAATGGAATTTTTTAAGAAAAATGTTACAAAATATTTTCATAACATTTACGATTATATCGATATACCGATAAGCGTCGTATCATATGATATTCGTTTCGTGCTTTCGTTGTCGATTATTTCGTTTGATATAAACTTATTGACAACTGGCTGAAAAGCTCCGAATTTCAATTGAACTAAGCTCTCGGTACCGAAAGTGCCTGACATACTACCTTTAAAGAACATCCCACTTGAGGGTCCACGCTTCCTATCATAAACCCGTTCAATTATCATTCCAATGCGGTCTCCTGGCAGCACGGAAACTGAATTTACATCCCGGTTGAACCTTCCCCAACCATAAACGCGTGCGCGTTTCAGTCCAATATAAACTACCCCGATCTCTCGTATACCATAGAGTGAGAGCGATTCCTAAGCAAACAAGAATATTAAGCACCATGGATGGTATAAACAACGTACAACTTCGTACCATTAATTTCTCTGTCATTCTCGCAAAATATTCGCAAAATATTCGCAAAATATTCGCAAAATATTTGCAAAATACCGACAGAATATGTACTCGCAAACAGGCAACTTGCAAGACAACGCGTTTTAATCTTTAGCTATTCTTTTCAGAAATATTCATAAATATACATAGAAAAGATACATAGTATACATAATACACATCATGCATACCACAATATACCTCACGATATACATTTTGTATAATACATCCTATGTAATATGACTTAAGGTTTCTGATGTTTAAAGATATTTACGATAAATTTTTAACGTATCAGTCACAATCTTCGTAAGCTTAATACATCAGGAATATGTATTAATATTAATCTTGGTATGATATTTCCATCGAAGAAGAACCACCAGTCGACAAACATCATTTCCATATCTTCAAATTCCACTTCTAATCGCACAAATAGAATTCAACATATAAAATTAACATACTTCATTACAAAATCCAAAGGATTATACGTATGCGTCGCGTCGATATATGTCATATGCGTAGGCAGGACAGAGAGGGGCAGTACTTGGCGCTTCATGAATTCCCCGTAACTCTACGAAATTGACAAAAGTCCCTGGATACCTGACCGCTGCCCTGGCTCTGGTCTGTCGCGACATTCTCGGATCGACATACTTACGTTGCACGTTTTTACGGCGTTCGATCGCAACTACTCAAGCTTGTAGACGAGCAAGGATAACGAGAAATTCGTTGAATGGAAATGGAACGCGATATCGGTCCGCAGAGAATAAGTGGCCATGCATGTGATAAAGGTAGAACCTTTTGCATCCACTTCTGCTTCTTTCGTCTTCATTTTTTCGCAATCTTTTCGTACATTTCTCTTTTAACGACCAAGTGGCCCTCAGCTTTCTCCGTAGACAAATAAAACAGCGAAAAATGTTAAGACGTTATAAAAATTTTAAGCCGCGTTCATAATAACGATTCCGATGTTATTTTTTAGTTCCAGACGCGTTTTTCTATACGCATTTCTATCTTATTTATCTTTGTTTCGTTTATTGCCAGGAGAGCTTCTAATCTTCTAGGATTAACGAAACGTTCCGAGTTTCTTTCTATTTCCCGTTTTCCGAACAACCCGATAGTTTTTCATGCAACCTTACAACCGCACAATCCACATTTTTTTCTTTTTAACGATACAAATACTAATCCTCCTTGTGCGAAGGTTCGCGACGCAACGAAAAAGAAAAAAAAATAGAGAATTGAAGAAGAAACCGCGCGTGTATCCGTGTGGTAACGTTCTTGGTGGATAGCATATCAGTGAACGTGCGCCATCGTATGACCTACTTCGGATGCTGGCGTGGAAATTAAATAGGGTGCGAAACGTAGCTGATGCTCCTGGTGAAAAATGAACAACGCATCTCGGTATTCCGCGAGCGGAATATGACGCGTGTATTTGTAACACGTTTCAGTGGAAACAGGCGGTTTTGTTGCTCCGCCACGAAATTTCTGCAAACTTCGTTTATTACCCGGCTTTGTCTTCTTCCTCGTCGTTGGCTGATGCGCGTTATTTATTCTGTCCGTTGATCAAGAGCCTCGCAAGTTTTCACGCGAGAAACCATTTTAATCTGTTAACTAATCGCAACGATTTCCCGTGGAACGAGGATAAAATGAAAATAAAGTTGGAATACGGTGGTTCGTAAAGATATTGCAACACTTACCAAATTAAAACTTTTGCGAATATATTATTGTGCGCTATACGAAACTTTTTAAAAAATCACGTCAATACACCGTGAATAGCGATGTTAAACGTATGCGACAAAACAACGCGATAACAATTTTTTAATTATCAACTGAGACTGAGGTAGCAAAAATTTCGTACAACCTTTTCATCTATTGGAAAATCTCTCAGAATTCTTAAATCTATTGGAAAGTCGATGAAACGTGAACGAATGAAATCAGGAAAAAGAAAGCAGCGATAATACACGAGCGAGAAATAATGTTATCTTGGCGAATGTTCGCACATATACAAACAGACGCACACGTACGCGAATCCAGAAAGGAACGAGCTGGTGTAACGACGACGACTCAATGAAATTATTATCGTGATAGCCGCAATCATAGTCGCCGGCGGAAGTGGCACGATTTTCCGTACTTTTCTGTGCTTTTAACGTACTTTGGAACGAACAAAGCTCTTCCGAGCTTCCGACGTTTCAACAATTAGCAGGCGAGGTCAGGCCACTCGTTTCGTTCTCGTGGCGTAACATTTGGAAGTGTGCCACCGGCAAGAATGGAACGAGAAAGAAACAAACTGAACGTAATGAAGTGCATGATTTTTTCGCGAATCCCCAGTCAACCGTTTAAACTGTGTTAAAGCAAACCGTGAAATATAATAACGTTAACGAATCGTTTAATATTGGCTGGTAATTGCGTGTATCTCGTGTCATTCTTTCTTCTATTCGGCGGAAATGAAATTAAAAAGAGATAAAATGAATACTTTCCTCTTATGTACATTCTTCGCTTCGTAGTTTCTTTTCTTTCGAAGTCATTGCACAGTTTCAACTTATAGATTTGTCCATTTTCGTTCCTATGGTATTTGATTAGACTGAAGATTGTTGTGATTCGTTGTGACGAATAATTTCTCTTGTGTTATATTGTATTTGGTATAATTTATACAACTATTTACTTTCTCGAGTAAATTACTGCAAAATATTCGTCTTTCTCCATTTCATTGTTAGCGATGTATTATTTTCTGTTGTTCTTTTTTATTAAAAAAAAAATGATAATAAAATAAAATGCGTTACTTAGTTTAATCCATATGAAATTTCTAGAATAATCCATTTATAAAATATATTATAAAATATCATGGAGGATAAAATGAAGATTAAAATCAGATAAACAATCATGTTTGTAGAAATGTAAAATTCATTTAAACGTATATAAGCGTTAAACATATCGATTAACCGCAGCCTCTGTTAATTGTGATGAGAAAACATAGCATTCAACGATTTATAATTAAAATCGGCTTAAATTTTTGCATAAATTCAAACGATTTTGCGCAAACGTAATACACGTGTGTAACCTGCGTTGATTTATTACACTAATAATGGAACTATCGCACGTTTTGGTTAATAGGAACAAGGTAAAAATAAGTGCACTGGAAGTAAATTTATCACGACAGCCCTGATAAATTATGCTTACGAAAGTTGAACTGTGCATAATTTCGGCTGCGTCGTATACGGTAGATAATTCTTAAATTTACTGCATCTAATTACACGGATTTTAATAGAATCCTAGGAACTTCGTTCCGCCAGTTCTTTTCGCGTACAAATTCATTTTACTGCAGACACATATTTACGAATAAAAAGCAAGGGACTTTAAGTTCATTTTGCAGAAAATCCGTTCATCAAATGAAAAACTACTGTGTATAATTTTAAAGAATAAATGATTTCGACTTTTCTTTTTCGAGATGTGACTTTTTGCTTCGTGAAAAAGTTTCACGAAAGAGCGTTGACGCTACAACGACAAGCTAAATTTGTATGTAACATTCACGTCAAGGATTAAAGGGCTGATAACAAAAGAACCTTTGTTCGCGTTTCCCAAAAAACCAACAAATTTACGCTAGTAAACCATAGTTATTGAAAATTGAACATTAATCGTCTACCTTTGTACTGAAATTAAATCGACGAAAAGTGAAATCGATCCACAGGCTCAAATAAATATCTTTGCCGTGCAGTAGGTAATAGAGTTAACGGCCATACAGCGCCAGTGTCAAAGAGGAGTGGAATTTTATCGACGCGAAGTATCTTACGGAGAGAAATAAGATGTCTGTATAATATTTTAAAGTCGTATCGTAACACGTGTAAAACATGTAACGGTATCGCACACAAACATTTTACGGCAAAAACAAGGTGCATCTTGGTCGGAAGATATTCTGGTCGCGCGAGAACTTTCAGAAAGAGATATTGAGATCCTGCAACCTCGCGCTACTTGTACCAGAGTATTCTTACAGCGTCACGCGATGGTAAAAGATTCCGAACGTAAGAAAACCCTATGTGAATAATACTTTTCGTGTGCAGCATTTTGCGTAAGATTTTTCAAAAAGGTGTCACGTATTTTTCCGCGAACACATGTTGCAACATCCTAACGGTAAACTGGAATGTCTATGTGATATCAGAGTGCCAAAGTAAATTTTTAGAAAGAAAGAAAAAAATTAAATAAACACTGCATAGAAAATTGCGACTATCGTAGAGTATATATTTTATATGCCTGGAATTTCTTCGCCAAGAATTGCTCCGAAATTAACCTGTGAGACGGACCATTTCTTGGTCACAACTTAATCGTCAATTCCCGTTAAATCGATTTGGAAGATCTGTCGATAAAAAGAATTTGGAATCCTATTACCAGGCGAAGTTAAATAAATATATGTACATCTTTAATAGTTTCTATATTTGTAATGTTCCTAAATATGATGTAGTATCGTGTATCATAAATTGCTAAATATATACGTACAATCGATACGAAGTGTTTTGATTCGACACTTTAATGGAATGATTTAACACCTTGTAACTTTCGTAATGGTTTGGCGCTATAAATTTGATAAAATCGTCTTCTAGAAGCGCTAAAAACATTATTCTATATGTGAAATAAAATTGGCGATCAAAAGCTTCTTCTGTCATAGAAGAATCTAAGAACTGCAACTTCGTACTTTTCAAATTCCTCACTGTAAAAATATTAATATATCTTTTATATGATTTTATGATATTATTATTAAAACAACATCGATCTAATAGAGTACGCGTATGATGGATAAAAATTTCCATGATAAAAGATGCTTTCGAAATCGTACAGACCCTCGAGACTTGGCTGAGAGCTTCGTAATGGGACACACCGAGAATTTTATAGCTGACTCGGCGCTAGCTAGCTATAGCACGAAAGTTGTAAATTTATATAAAGGAAATATTAACGGGGGATATCAAATGTTCACTGGAATAAATTTCTTATTGTTCGGAATTTCTGACAGATAGGTAGTCCGTATTTGATGAACTATTGTCTGTAAACGCTTTAGACGATATCTACCTTATCGCGTTACCCTTCGGTGGAAACAACATCGCCACAACCAAATAAGTTAGTGATTTAAAAGCAACGATAATTCAACGAACCACTTTTTGTATATCGATTATCAATAATAAAAAATGACCGTATAAAAATTCGAAGAGCGCATCAAGGTGAACGAAAAAATTACGAATCAATATAACTTTATGCCACAAATTACCTTGCAGCAAACAAAATTCCAAGAAAAATCTTGGATATATAAAGCAACTTCAGCTTCAATTCCTTCGATCAAAGAAGGAAAGTATTAAAAATTGTTCGTTGAAACGGAAATTCAGGAGCTCGTTAATTTCGACGAAATCCAACAGATGTACGGTAAAGCGTTTAAATTAATTAAACTACTTTGGTGGTGTGCGTGCTGCTTCGAAACTCGAGGAAAACCGCTCTCTCAGCTGACTTTTCGTCCTTTACGCCGCCATACGGAGAACTTTGCAACCTTGCAAGGACTTCGGGAATCCTCGACAGGCGAAGTATCTCGCTTTGACCTCGAGTGTTATCTTACGTGACCCGGTGCCGGTTCGTGCACCAACGTACAAGCGTCCGATTTCCCCTGAGAATACAGAAACCAATTTCTAGGCTGTGCCGACCAGGTACGGCAGGTGAGTGACTGGTGGGTGGGTGTTGGGTTGGTTAGGCGGAGGAACTCGTCGGGAGAAACTACACATCTGCGGGAAAGGCGTTTTGCTCGGTTATACGAATCACTTGACCGACTGCCACGTACTTAGTCGATTTCGTGGAAGATGAGAAATCTGGATTAGAAACGATGATGTAAAGGGAATGAACGCGCAGATCTTATTCTGACGTTTTGATTTCTTACGTCGGGATCTTTGAAATAGATTTCGTGCACGTACAACACGAAGGACAGAAACGTTGGTAGGGGGGAGGGGGGAATGGGAAAATAAGGATTAGATCTTTTGCGTCGTTGTTAAGTTTGCCCACTATACGTGTAATATGTACTATATCTTGTACGACTGGCTGAGAATTAAAATTGCGTATGTAGCATAAAATTCAATTGTTTGTAACTTGAAAAATCAATCTCAAACACGTTCTTGTACGTAAATTTTGTCTATGTACACAAGTTTAATTATACTGTATTTCGTTACTACGGATTTAATTCTCTTACCATCCTTTAACGTGTCTATCTGCTAACAACAAATTATCGTACTAATTATAGTAATATTATAATGCTTGGTAGGTAAAAATTAAAGCACCAGCGCAACGTGGTATTTTTAGGAATAACGAAAGGATCGTACAACAAGGTTATTAAAATTGTGCAGGAATATGTGGGAAATGATCTTGTAATCTTTTCTTATTAGGCTTTGTAATTAGATTATTTTAATACGGTATAATTTTAAAATAATAGCTCTTGGTTATTATTAGTGATTGTATAAGTAACATAAATCGGTGTATGTATTCCTTGTAATCAAAAAAGATTGATTATTACCGATGGTTTTACTTGACTTAGTCGTTCATAATACTCGATCGTTCATAGTAACGTCATCGTGTAGAATGATGCAATTTGACATCATTCATACTAAACCTCACATTGCAACGATGTATTCCGTGTTCCTCGCAGGTTAATTGAGTGTGCTAACCTGACATTGCGACCAGTGGAATATTTCACGTACTCATTTTCGTGCTTCAGGGGCTGTTACGCTATTCTCAATTTGAATAATTGTATCGCACGAGAGTATGAAAACATATATCGAAACAGATTTATTAGATCACTTGCGTATACGAATTCCAGAAATAAGAAAATACTCGTAAAAAATCAATACGTCTATCATTATTTGTTCTCGTTTCCCTTTTTCTCCCTTTTCTTTTTTTTTTTTTTTTTTTATGAAATTGTATCCATTAATTTGTCGTTTGTGTTCTTATGGTTCAGAAAAATACATCTTTCTTGCCATCAAAGTAAGAGATAACAATTGACTTCCAATCGAAAAATATGTTATTTAACAGTAACTTCTAGTTGGTTTACAAATAGTAAAAAGATTGATAAAGATACAAATTTTTAAAAAGAAATAACTTTTATACCTAAGTCTTTTGAATTAAATTTTTCGTTCAGTATGTTTCAATCATTATGCTGAATCATTTTTTGATGAGTCGTCGTTTAAAAAGATAACGTAACGCCTTCATAAAATAACAATCTCGCTAATAAGGATTGTTTCCAACGAATATATAAATTTTCATTCCACGATAAATCAAGACATAAATCAATTTTTATGGTATTGGTTCGATCGCGTTGTAAATCTCGCTGCTGTTTACCAAAGTGTATCGTTACCAAAAAACCAAGAAATTTAACAAGGGTTGCTTTTGTTACAGTATCCTCGACTATTTTATTATGCTTCTCGTAACTTTTCTCCGACATTAATAATCTGCACGACGACGAATACCACAGAAGAAACGGTAAACCAGCTCTCATCAAAAACAATATCATAATGGAATCGAAACAACAAACGTAAATATTTCACTCTGTCAACTCCATTTTACTGAATTAACCTCAGGACTCTTTGATCATCCGAAATCTACTTTACAATATACTCGATACGAGATAAAAGAGAAGAAAGACGGAATGCAGGATACCTATTGAATACGAACCTCTCGATAGAAAGTCTGAAAGTTCGATACCAGTCGGTAGAAAAGCTTTAAGAAGCTGGCGTGACGTATAAGCAAGCGATCGGTGGCGTTGATAAATAGGCGTTCAGAGGCTTTCGTGCAAAGATAGATGAAAGGAAAAAGAGGGAAAGAAAAGAATATATTTGATTCGTTTGCGGTTTCGGAAACTGAGACTTGTAAACGGTCGAATAAACGCGTGTCTATCGGCTAGAACAATCCGGCACATTCATCGACAATATTAAACGTACAAAACACGATATCGATCAAAAACTTTTCACTTTCAAAACAGTCTGCACCCTTTTGTCCTCTTTCCTCCTTTTTTCTTCGTTATCCGGACATTCTTTTTCTTCTTTTAGCAGAATTGGAAATTTCGTTCGAGCATCCGCATCGGTTAATTTCTAGCGATACACCAACGACCATTTGAAATGTACCTACGACTTCACCGTTTGATAAATGTCCAGTCCAGGGTGCGGTTGTTATAATCGCCAATGCAAATATTGATTCGCGTAATGTTTGCGTGTTAAAATATTTTTGATGAATGGACGTTAAGAACTCGTTGACCATTCTATCGCGAATATTTGGACCGTTCTATTTACCACTGGACCGCGACAGAATATCCAGTTCGAATATATTGGATTGGTGGCAAAACAATGATATTTGACGGTGATAAGATAAACAGTTTCAAATAGCTTACACGTCACTGGACTCGGTAGATTCAAATTACCAGCCTTTTTTTACGTTTACGAAATCGTTTAAATGAACGACACGTGGGCGTTCGTTGGAGTTGAGGAATGCACGTACAACATTTTCTTCGATTACAATTGCACTCGTCTCTTTTTTATTCTAAATTTCAATTGAGACTCGAATACTTCGGATACGAAGTGACGTGAAATCTTACGATCCCTGCTAATCGAAGCATCGTTGTTTAAAATTTTGTCGATTCCAGCGAACAATTCACACATTGTTTCAATTTAATCCGATACGTTAGTCACAAATTATTAATTATTTCTAATATGGCATAAGATCCAATTGAACGCACACAGAATTACAAAATGAAATCCCATCCTTTCATGGTGACAAGGTACTAGCCCTGATAAGTTCCTTCGATCTTCGATTGAATAATTCGTTTCTATTCGATGTAAGTTAGCGGTAAAAGGATCAGTTACTTGTTCGCAAAGCAAACTGGTCTAATGTCGGTAACGAGAACACCATAATAGTTCAATTGAACATTGGAGACAATTGTTTGAACGATGATTGTTCGTCAACGACCATTAGACGATACAAATGAGCAGGTAGCAAGTCGGGTCGACCGACTGCTTTTAGCTTTACGACCTTATACCGATGATTAAACAGAGAAATTTTGGCTATTATGCGCATGCAGCCCAGTTGGAAACCTCGAGGCATTTATAGGGTGAGTAATAGTTCCATATTTGGAGCAACTTTGGTACGAAAGCTTCTTTCGAGATTGTACCGGTATGCTACAGGCATTCCGTCTTGCGCTCTGCGGTGCGCTGAAATTTATCGCGAAACTTTATGATGAATTTCAAACGACAATTGCATTACCAAAAGCTTCTTCTCTTTGTATTCTAAAATACGTTCTATGTCGCGAGAATACTCTAAACTGCACTTTATAAAAAATTGTAATGGTTAAATGTTTTTGGAATTTATAGAAAGTCCATTATTGAATATTGCAAAATGTCGTAGCATAATAAAATTATTATTAGAAAGTGAGCATAATGTGTGTAACGCGATTGACGTAGTTCTTTGCAAGCAAATATATTTTTTACGCCAGAAATCTAATATTTTTATAAAATGTTAATAACTTTATTGCTAGGGTTTCAAAATATCATAGAAAATCCGGAGATATTTACCGACGTCTCTATTTTGTTACGCAGTCGTACGTCACAACCAAATATTTGGTACTTTTTTCAGTGAAAATAAATATTCTCTTAAAGCAGAGTCAAACAAATTCGTCGTCGGCGATCCAGTTCGTCTAACGAAAATTAAAACTATCCTATACTCGAATTGTTCACAAAGGACTCGCAGTCAACGAAATTCTTGTCGACGCATAAAAAGATAAAAAGCTTTCTGTTAAAATATATTTAAATCATATTTTATTTTCTAATAAAAATACGTTCAATTGCAATATCTAAGTAAAAAGATAAGGTAACGGTGGGTTGTGATCTGAAAAAATTTGTTCTAAACTTTAGACGGAAGGCATCACCATGAGACCAGGACTGCCAGGACAGAAAGGCGAAGCCGGACTTCCGGGAAGCCCAGGACCGAAAGGAGAGACAGGAATCGCCGGTGCCAAAGGATACAAGGGCGAGCCAGGGCACAAGGGTGTGAAAGGCGATCATGGAAAAGAAGGTCCACGAGGAATTCAAGGATTCAAGGGTGAACCTGGTGCTCCGGGAGCACCGGGGCTTCCTGGCGCACCAGGTGAGAATGGAAGACCAGCAGAGAAAGGTGACAAAGGAGACACAGGACCAGAAGGGAAACCAGGCCCTGCAGGTGCACCTGGACCACCAGGATTGCCTGGATTGAGCGGCTCTGGCGGAGTAAACGTTGGAGAAGCGAGTAAGAATACGCTCATTTTGTGGTTTTTATCAAATGAAATTAAATAATCGACGGATCTGCTCATTCGATTTAAAAAATGAAATCAAATACAAAAGGAAATGTAAATGCACAAATTGAAGATTCGATCAGTTGTCATCGAACGCGTAAGTTGATTGATATATTCTTAGAAGAAAAGATAACGAACGGTGCTGATTCCAATTTGGAAACGATACGATATCTTTACGTTTAGATTAATTAATGTTACCTGAAAAATTGTCTCCCTGAAAGCCACGAATTAATTAGTGTTAAGGGAAAAGGGCGATAAGGGCGAGAGTGGTGCACGAGGATACAAAGGAGATAAGGGCACCAAAGGCGAGAAGGGAGACAAAGGTGATTCTGGACCAGCCGGAATTCCTGGTGTGAATGGTATCCAAGGACCGCAAGGCAACAAAGGCGAGCCAGGGAAGGACGGAGTTCCCGGAGCACCGGGAGTCGTCGGTGCAAAGGGCGAAAAAGGTGAGAGAGGTCCGCCAGGAGCTACAGCTATAGCGAGCTCTGGAGACTACATCACTATCAAAGGTGAAAAAGGAGCAGAAGGCAAGAGAGGTAGAAGAGGGCGTCCTGGACCACCAGGACCGGTCGGCCCACCTGGAAAGACGGGAGCGATGGGAGAAATTGGGTTACCTGGATGGGCGGTATGAGAAAACTCCTTCTATACTTCTTATCTTCTTTTCTTTTTAGTTTTTTATCGATCAAAGCCTCGATTTCCGTTTGATTTCCTCGCCATTAGCAAAATAGAATTTCCTAACGTAATTTTCTTGTCGCTATTTGCATGAATGGCTATGTAGTGTTTAATCTTGTATGCAGTGTTATGAAAAGCTGTGTTTGTTTCTTGTTCCGAGTGAAATTTTTAATTTTGTTGACAGTATATGGGAGAAATAACCATTTATAGCCATTTACTTAGGATAAAGGATTGTAATAGAAAATAGATAATTAGGAATGAATTTTTGGAATATACCTTTCACAGATTGTACATTCTATATGTGTAACGATCCTAGAAGCTTCGCGTAGATTCATCGAATGATTTAAACCTGTCCAAACTTGAAGTTAATAAATGCATTTTGAATATACATTAAAGGCTCTCGATTACATGCTATATCTAATCAAAATATGAATAAAAAGAAACGCAAATTCTGATCTGAAAACTTACATGTATCATCATTTGTGTAAGATCAATAATAATCGGTAAGCTGAACAGTGGAAACATAGCCAGCAGACTGGACAGAGTTCTAAATTCCACGACATAGCAACTGCCTTTGACGGATTTCACAACTCTGAGGCCGTAGAGTTCTGAGTTTCAAGACACTGGATTAATTGACGACCGACTACCTTAACCTAGTAATAGACAAGTATAAGTCAACGAATCTGCAGACCTTGTCAGACACGCTCTCGTTCTCTGCATGCTGAATTCTCTGCATACATAATCAAAGTTTAAATTATCGGTTATTGTTTTAAGCTAATAAGAGCTAAAGAATTTAATAATTTTAGTTAGTAGAAATTCCGAAGAAAATTAATATAATACAAGATATTCTCAGTGGTACGATATATAAGATAACACTTAAGCCAAACTCATCTTTACATACTGTGAAAGGATTTTTCTAATTGCTCGTGTTTTAACAAAATTACATGACAATTAACGTATACTCCCTGCTACTGGAAACAATTACGATTATAATTATCCACTTACATATAAAAATGTAGTCTAAAATGAGAATATACTTTTTCCAATGCTATGTTCCAATGCACAGAACTCCATGAAAGTGAGTATTACATAGAACTTACATAATCCTAATAGATAAGATAAGAACAATTTATGCCTTAATTTTAACTGTGTCGGCTTTCAATCATAATTTCGTTGATTAATTACTTTGAATGGCGTTAATAGACTAATTTACCTCTGCTAACTACGTAATAATCCGGTCATAAAATTAGAAATCACACCAATCGACCAAAGTGTATGCTAGATTGAACTGCACGCGAGATTAATTAAAGGTTTAATGAACATAGAATATTCATGAACAGGAAGGTAGAACATGAACGCTATGTATCGGTAACTACTTCTAACAGGGTCGTCCTGGAACTCCCGGACTTCCTGGACCTGTTGGACCAGTGGGGCCCAAGGGAGAAAAAGGAGAACCCGGTACACCGAGCCCTTACGGAGTCTCTGTCGGCGTAAGTACGATTCACCGATTCTCATTAAAATCGAAATACCCGTAAGCAATTCCCTCTGAAATCAATGGGATCCGTGTTACAGAGAAATTAGGCGAATTAGGAGAAACATAGTACGCCACAGAAAATAGTTTTAAATACATATACGTACAGAAAATAAACTTGAATCTCCGACTAATAATTTTCTGAATATTAAATATTGGACTATCAAATATTTGGAATATTATTTGTATTTTGAAATATGCACGTTGTTCCTTCCTATCTTACGTTTAATAAAAATTCTATGCACCGAGGAAATCTACATAATAGATGAGAAAAAATTAGAAAATTTTTCCAATGAATTCGGCAGAGTGGCTAACGTCATCTTTCGCGCTTTAAGAATTATTCTGGCTAAGTTGATGCGAGGGAAAAATCGGTAGGTAAACACAAAGTGTTAAAGAGCTTGCAGCGCGGAACAAATAAAGATAATGGATGCATTTTTTATCCTGTCTCGTAGCGGGGGAAAGGTCGAAGTGGAGATATACACACGGTGATTTATAACTCTCGCCATAAAGTTTTCGAAATTGTCAAAGAGAAGTCATTTTGGCTAAAAAAAAAAAAAAAAAAAATGTCACGGGAAAACAAAATTTATAGTTACTCGCGATTGAAGTACACTTTTGTGTACACCCCAGAACTTAAAAAGATAGAACATTGAAAATATTATCCTCAAACTTACACGACGAGTATAACGGGAAAGATATAACATCAAAGAAAATAAAACTATACAATGAAAAGCCATTACTTCCTACAAACTTCCTCCCCGTCTAAAATATATTTTTTTCTCTTTTTTGTCCGATTCGATTCGATTCTTTCCAGAGCTGTTTAATCACTGTTACGACACGAAACCCTCGTACGAGTTGTGCCACGAACGAGCAGTCTCGAACATTTTTTAGTCGGAACGACCACTTCGTGAAGCTCGCGAAACTAGTAACAGTGCTCGTAGATCACCATGTACACTCACAAGTCTCATTGAACGAGCCATAGAACGTGTAGAGTGACGGAAATTAATGCAAGTGTGCGCTTGACGCCCCGTTCCTTCTCTTTTTATTCTATTTTTTTCCCCCTCCTAGTATCCCTCTCACATCTACTCCGCTTGTTCTTTTTCATCTTTGTCGGCTAGCGAAGCCACGACTCGATTTATTCGGCGTCCCAAACAGAAATTCGTCGAAATTTCGTCGTCGCAGTTGACAAGCGACGAACACGAAACGAATGCGCGTGGCAGGCTTTAATTCACTACACTTTGGTTTAAAAGCCGAGCCAACGTAAGGCAAATTCGCTGCTTTTATTGCGCTTTCGAACGGCCTCGCACCCACCAAGGCACGTTCTGTGATTTATTCCGACATCCACTTAGCGAAACTGGCTCAAGTATCTTCTCTCCAGGATTATATATCTAAACATTGCTTTGCAGAAATTAGTTTGCATATACGAGTAACATAATTAGAACTTAAATCAGAGAATCGTGATATTATACGTTAGCTTCTCAACCAGTAGTGCACGTATTCACTGCATATAAATAATTTTGTGTAATATACGCTATAAAAATTGTATCATTCGGAAGTTTATTTTCAATGTTAATTCGTACGGTCGCCTCGATTCTTAGTATATAATTGTAATTCGTATAATATTCGTGTAAATCAATTTCATATCTGTCTGTCTAAATGACGTTCAGATCAAAGGCGATAAGGGAGACGATGGTTTCCCTGGAATTCCTGGACAACCTGGAAGAGACGGTCAAAGAGGACCTCCAGGGCCACCCGGACCACCTGGGCCACCGTCTCAAGGAAACTATATTCCAGTTCCGGGTCCCCCGGGGCCTCCTGGGCCACCAGGACCACCTGGACTATCTTTGATTGGACAGAAAGGAGAACCAGGAATTGGTAGAAGTCACATCTTTGGCGAAAGAGACTATTACGGAGTTAGACAGGGTAAGAAAGATTCATTGATCATAAATAACATAATTTAAGTATCATATGCAAAAAATATTTGACCACCTCTACTTAAAAGTATGTCATCGATTAAAAATTTCGGATTATATACTTATAATTTTGTCGCTAAGTCGAATTTAAAGCTGCAAATATCAATTTCCCTCGTTTCTGTAGATTTTTCACAAGAGAATTGCTTAAAGTATCGAAATTCCAAGCTGACTTTTCTCCAAATTCTTGAATTTTGTAGAACACATGGTGATTATAAGCTTCTGGTGTCCCTGTATATTTTACTCAGATTAGCAAATATAAGAAAGATATTGGAAATATATGAAAAAATATTAAATTTGCAGTTCCAAAGAATATAAAAGATTTTAAACACGATATGTTCTTTGGCACGCTGCAAGGACCTAGAACTAGTCTAGACGAATTGAAGGCTCTGCGAGAACTAAAGCAACTGAAGGAACTTAAAGAACATTTAGGTAACGCACTAAATGTAAAATATCGTAAAACGACGTTTCTAAAAGACATTAATTTTCTTGGTATATTCTAAATTAGAAGAACTGTATAGTAAAGTTTAATGCGTCTTTAAAAACACATCCTAATTACCTATAAAACTTTTATAAGGTGCTGCAACCACCGCAACTAGAGGTCCCTTAGAAAGTACCACGAAGATCGTACCAGGAGCTGTGACTTTCCAAAATACCGAAGCTATGACCAAAGTAATTTTTTCAATATCGTCAAAACATGATCTTGAACAATATACGTATAAATATTCTAATTATTATAACTTTTAATGCTTCTAACTACTACATATTTAGATGTCTGCCGTGAGCCCAGTTGGAACATTAGCTTATATCATTGACGAACAAGCTCTGCTCGTTAGAGTGAACAATGGCTGGCAATACATCGCAGTTAGTATAAAAATTTTCCTATTTATTCTATCTTTACTCTCTACTTGTAATATTCATTCGTGTAAATTCTAACAATGTACAGAAGAAAATCCATTAAGATAAAACATTTAACTAAAAAGTTTCATCGATGTTACAAAATATTTTATCAAACGCAACTTTTTCCTTTTATTAACGATAATTATTGTATATCAGCTAAGAATGTAAATCTTTAATCTTAGCTATTTAGCAAACTATATGGCTTCAATTTAATTCAAAATATTTATGCCGTTTTCTGTAGTTGGGTTCGCTTCTACCAATAACTACACCAGCACCACCAACCACGTCACCGCCTCCGGTGAATCCACCTTTCGAGGCTTCCAACCTGATCAACCAGATACCCGTAAAAGCAGACGGAACAGGGGTGAGTTACTATCTTAATCCTGTTGAGTGTAAAACGTTATCGATAAGAGGTGGACTAATGCATTACTTAATTACAATTGAATTTTCTTCCTGCTTCCAAAGTGGTATCCACGGATGGTAAGATATTGGCATGATTAATCTTTCGACGTTATCGTCATCTTATACGTTCCCTCTTTCAGTTTTTATAATTTTCGCAAGAACGCTTCGTTCCATTTCATTTTCGTGAAGTATGAAGAAGAGAAACGAATTTTCATTACCTACCGAACGAATCATTCTTAATTCTTTTTGCACTAAAATCTTTTAGCATATCACAAAGAAGATTGGCGGCAAACTATATCGAAAATTTAGAGAAAGATTTATCTTTTCGTCAATTGTACGCATTAACGTGCCTAAGATCTAGAAATCAACTTAATACACGTAGGAATTCAAGTATCTATTTGGAAGCTGGACCTAAGAGAACTGCATATACTGAAACTACAATTTACAGACTGCAGCATGATTGTAATGTGGAAGGATGAATGATTATAGGGCTTTTCATAAACCAAGTCCCCCTCTATGGCCCCCTGGGAACTGGAATTACAATATATATATATTATTATACAGAAAAACTGCAATTTTCAGAAAAATGATTCTTTGATTAGCAAAGTGCTATATATTGAAAAAATATATACCAAAACCTTGAAGTATCATTTATTTCAATATTTGAAGCCCTCCAAAAAGCAGGTTTTTTTATATTCTAAGAAACGATGAAAGTCTATTAAAGTCTGTGCTAAAATATAAATAAATAATAATTCCATTTCTATTCTTATTTACTAACATCGCTCTTCGTACAATCATTCTCCTTGTGGAAAAAAATTCTTGTTAAAATGGTATTTTCAATTCTTTCTACGTCCAATCTCCGCTTGCCTAAATATTTTCCATTGCTAGCAATAAACTCCAATTCATACAAGGACGTCGCATTGATATCACAATTTCCAGTTACGAATGGCTGCTTTGAACGAGCCATTTACGGGAGACATGCACGGTGTACGTGGAGCTGACTACGCTTGTTATCGACAAGCGAAGCGAGCTGGTTTGAGGGGTACGTTCCGAGCATTCCTCAGCTCCAGAGTTCAAAATGTTGACAGCATCGTGAGACTCGGGGACCGTGATCTTCCTATCGTTAACATAAAGGTGACAAGCAATATATAGATTCTGAACGATTTATTTATGAAAGTATCTCAGCCAAGTTTCCAAGCAATTTTCCATAAGCGCGTCGCGCATGTTACAAAACATTTGTTTCCGATCCCCTAGGGCGATGTACTTTTCAACTCGTGGAAAGAGATGTTCAACGGAAACGGGGCCTACTTCTCGCAAAATCCAAGGATTTACAGTTTCAATGGCAAAAATATCCTCACCGATTTTGCGTGGTAACTATCCTGTTTATTTATCTTTTTGTCCTATAATAAAATAAAGTTTTATATTTCTGGTAATCCATATGTACACGTAATTATAAAAACGCAAAACGAGGCATGACTTTTTGACACATTTATCAACTTTTCAAACAATAATACATTCTGTTAGTCAGCTCTTGCTAAACTTACAATACGGCGGAATCAATGTTCTAAAGAATGTTCTATAAAAACCTTTTTCGCGAGGTCTGCTACAACTTCGTCATTTAATTAAATACATTTCTTTTATTTCGATATAATTATAGATACACTTGTAAGAATTATCTAGTACAATGTAAAATTTTGTAGAAAAAAAAGTTGAAATATAAATCAAAGGGAAATTAAAGACTAGAGCTAAGACAGAGCCAAACTTATCATCGTCTGATATTTCAGGCCAGAAAAGGTGGCATGGCACGGATCGCACAAATTAGGAGACCGGGCAATGGACACGTATTGCGACGCCTGGCATTCAAGTAGTTCGGATCGTTACGGATTAGGATCACCGTTAACTGGGGGACGCCTCTTGGAGCAAGTTCGTTATTCCTGCGACAACAAGTTTGCGCTGCTCTGTATAGAAGTAACCAGCGAGACCACAAGAAGGAGGAGAAGCGTCGAAGTTTCGGAGGATGAGGACGAAATGTCGGAGAACGATTATAAGGAGTACTTGGATTCTCTGTTGGAAAACTAACCCTTCTACCGTTCCCCTTCTCATCTCTTCTATCCCATTTTTCTCTCTGTCTTTTAACATACGTAAACTACACAGCAACAACATCGTTGTATAGATAGAAACCGAGATGAGTCAATCGCGTATCGTTTCTGTTTGATGAACTGTATAATGAAAAGCAATAGAAAAAGAAAAGGGAAGAAAACATAAGAAAAAAAAAAAAAAGAAAAATGTTCAAACAGAAGAATACGATGAATACATAATAAAAACAGAGTAATCATCTCGTTTCTAATCAGCGTGAAATCTATCTGTAATTCGAAAGGTTATAACCCTAATCGCGAGTCATTAGCCAACGCTTTATACCGAGTTTCCGTTCTCTCTTTAAGAAATAAGACTGATCGTCTAGACATCGTTCATCAGTGTTTCATATCGATTACTCGCCTGTACTCTTAATCCGTCATCGTTATCGAGCGTCGGAAAAACGCGACATCACCGGTTTCTTCGACGCGCGTCAACCAACTCGACGCTATTAGAAGTTCCCTACGTCACGATAAACGTCCAGTACTTAGAACGCTGCTACGAGAGGAGATTCTTTGAAGCGTGGTCAAAGATGTTCACCATTCGAGTCATAATTTACTGTTTAAGGGATTAAAGAACGAAACAAAAAGAATAAAAACGAAAAAAAAAAAAAATTGCAGAAAAAACAGAACGTAAACTAACGGCTGCCCTACGACCTAATAAAAATGTCGGAATTCATATTCGCAATCGAATTACATTTACACTTTAGCCAATACATATGAGTGTGTATGTTAGATATAAGAAACGAATCGATTAAAAAAAAAAAAAAAAAAAAAAAAACAAATAAATAAAGGATTCCGTATAAGATGATTGAGTTTCTTGCATCCGGAATCCAGATTTATGCTCTGTGTACAATTCGCGGCAGACGCGTTTGGTGCGATAGTAAATTGCATGATTGTACAATAAGGATGTAAGTACTTATACTTACGGTGCTACAGGCCCATAAATGTAACAGTATGTATATGCGATGAAAGGATTATTTAGAAATTGGATTAACAATCGCGAACAGTTGTGGAATATGCTTCTAAAACTATTTCGACGTATATGTAGCAATATTTTATAACTTACGTATAGTTCTCGTTGGAAAAGAAACACGTTGTATACACCATTCCGCGAGCTGTCGCTGTCTTAATCGTCATTGGCCTCTGCTTCTACATCGAGCATAAATCGAGTCTAAGTCAGTGTCTATAATTCGAAGATACGATATATTACTAACGTTAAACTAATTTATTACGATTAAGTAGAGAGAACGTCGGTCTATACCTTTAGGTTGTCAGCATGCTTGTTGGCGAATCGATTTCACTCCAGAAAAATAAGAAATAATGAAAATTCTCCCGATGCCGTAATGTAGGTCTTGACGTACCGATGTAAAACCAACTATCCTTCGATATAGTTTGCACCGACGACCGTTTTAGTTCGAAATTTTGTATTATTTGTACACTTTATTATTGTCTTTCTAAATAAAGAACGGAAAGTGCATCTAACGGATTCTTGAATCAAATTCGATCTATCGATATCATGTAATGTTACGATACTCGAAAATCGATTAATCTAATATTCGCGCTATGTTCAAATTGGAGAGATAATTTCTTATTGAAACATGTGTGATTTATTTAAAAAAAAAAACATATGTATAGAATATTTAAATTTTAGCGTATGCAGAAACATAACTATTTCACTACGTGAAACTGTTTTGAAGACTACCTATTTACTTCGTCCCATTTTGTCAAACATTATCTATCTAAATGTTGTTAATAGTTGCTGAGACGATGATACCATAAAAGTAAGTACAATATTTATGTATTTTTTAATTAATGCCTTAGTTATTTTTAATTAATACTGACTATTGTTGTTGGAATATAAGATATATAATTTACTATTGAGATTAAGATTAAGATTTATAGAAAACACATCGTTGCAAAAATTGTAAAAGTTTAATTCATATAGTATCGTACATTTTTTAAGATTATCTCTTTCACGAGGTAATTAGGATTTTAAAACAGCTAGCGCTTCCGTGAATTTTAAACCTTCTAAAATATATGCTAAATTTTCCATCGAAGCATCTACATCTTCTTCCGCCCAAATTTCCAACATATTTTTACATTGCTCATACGGCGTTGGTTTCCCTTGAAAAAATGTAATCTAGAAAAAGATATAGATTGTAATTAGCGAGCTGTGATTTTTTAAGCTTCTACGTTATAAAATTTGTTTCTACCTCTTCACTCGTGTAGCCAAACTTGGTTGCTAACTTTTTCCAATCGTTTTTCAGAATTTCTGATAATTTCGCCACCATGTCAGGCGTCACTTTCGTTAATTTTCGTCCTTTCGTATCCGTATTTTCGGCTTCAACTTGTTCACTCTCTTGCTTGAGAACATCTTCGTTAAATTCTTGATCGTTCGCTTCTGGAGGTGGAGTCTCCTCTGTTTCTAATTTTATATCCGACTGTGTCTGCTTCAAGAGTAAAAAACAATTCACTTTTAAATCTACACGATAAATTCACTTTGAAGATCTAACATAGATTAATGAAACAAAAATGTTACACTCACTGGCCGATCTTTAGCGATTTTTTTAATCATTGTTTCGAGATATTCAGGTAATTTATTAATAGGATAATTCCCATGGACAAAAAAATGAGGACTACGTCTAGCTAATAATCTCAATGCTCGCCAACCAAAATTCCCATCATTTACTTTTCTGTAACAAATAAACAAAAATAATATAATTAAAAATAATATAATAACAACACAGAAATATATAAAATAAAAGATTTACTTGTATTCATCTTCTACCATTGCATTAGGATCTAATTGCATGATAGCTTCTTCAAAATATGTCTCTAAAGATGGAAGGAAGTCTCTTTCTTTAGATTTACATGCTTCAAGATTATTGGGACATAAGTTCCATAATTTCGTGAGTTCTGGACTGCAAAGCAATTAAATTCATTTGTATATAATATATTTTCTAATAAGGGAAAGAAATAAATAGTTTTTTCTATGGTTTCTTACTTTCCCATATGATATTTTCCTACTGCTTGAGCGTCTCTAATGACATCTCCAATTTTACGCCTTGGTCTCTTTGGCTTTTTTGATTCCTCTATGTCGGCACTAGAATCTGGAGTTGGTCTTTTAAATGGTGGGCATCCTTCATTTTTCCAAGCATTCCAGTGCTCTTCGCGTTTCAATATATTTTTAACAGTTTCTGCAAATGTTGGACCATCGGGAGGTGTTTCTGTCAGTAAGGCATATACTTGCTCTGTGGTTCCTTTTACCCATTCTACTTGGTCAGGTTTTAGTTCATGTGTTTCACTTAAAAAATACAAAATTTATTGAGACTTTGAAATATAAATAACCTGAAACACTATTTAAGGAAAGCAGACCTTGTCTCATAGCCACTGGCAAGGAAGCTTTGGAAAACAAACATCGTTTTATAGCTTTCAAAGTCATTTTACTAATAATTCATTAAAAATGTGCAATTCTAACAAGAGGAATTGTGAATTTGATTGTAATAAAGTACAAATGTATATAAAGATATATACAAATTATAGATACTTACGCTTTAAATTTAACAGTGCTATTAAGATATTGGAAAAGAATGAGAAATTGCAGCAATACATATCGTCTGAAATTTGAATCAGATAATTGTAGCTCCAACAATTTTTGATTTGTTAAATATTTTGCGAAGTAAGGGGTTTCCTTATGAGATCCCTCCATGGAAGATTCAACTTTAACACATGTTGAAGGATAATTACGTTGTTCTTCCAATTTAAAAGATGAAAATGCTGACAGTACACTTGAAGCATGCTAAACAAATAAAATATTTATGACAAAAGAGTATAAAAATACAAAAAGTTATAAGAATACAATAATTTAATCTTACTGTTGAAAATATCTTCCAGTGCATTTTTAGGTATAACTGATTGGGATTTCTGAAAAAATCTTGGAGTGCCCAAAATTTTCTATATAAATTATAATCAATTGGTACTTTAGTGTCTGATTTATCATCATCCTTGGTTATTTGTTCCAAATCGTCTCCCTCTGATTTTTCAGAGCCAAATTCTGTATGATTCTCCAAATTAAATTCACTAACAATATTAAGACCAGACCTCTCAGAAAAAGGAAAAAACTTAGCCAGAAATAAAAGAATTCTTCCACAAAATACAGTTTGTTGTGATCTCGATAACCTTCTAAGTAAGTCATTGCACATCCTTAACAAATTGTTTTTACAAGCACTAAAGAATAAATCTTCCTTCCACACAACCACATTGTTCTCAACAAAAGTAAACAACTGTTCGCATCTGTCGAGTGTCATAGAATCAAATATATCACCAAGTAGCATCACTGGCATACTTGCAGTTGCTAAGTCTTTTCTGCATAATTCAATGCAGAATGTAATATAGGTCTCAAGTAGAGGCACATTACTTGATACATTTTCAGATAATATTACAAGAAGAGTATCCCTTAATGCTTGATCAATTGCAGCTTTTCTATCACTATCATTTGTACATCGTTCGACACATTTCTTTTGAAATATTTGTATATCTGACAGCTTAAAACATTGTTGCAAATAATCCTAGAAAAACAGAAAATCATTTAAAATCATAAATCGTATAACCTCGAAAGTATTATCAATTTTTATAATTCTTACACTATATTCTTTTCTTAAAACTTCGAACATGGCCATTGTACAAAACAAATTTTTATAATTATATTCTTTTATCTTAAAATATGAACAATTTCTTTCTACTACATATCAAGTATCTTATAAACTATTAAGATCTACGCTTATACCACGATCGTACAAGCAAATCTCAGCGTCGACACTTGCTAGGGGATACTGTCCGAAAATTGAGTTGTGTAAAATTTGTATGTAATCTATCTAACAAGACAAGGCAGTGAACGTAAACAAAATTTTATTACTGTAGCTACAATGTTTGACTGCTGACATATCGCTTGGACGAGGTTAGTCAATGATTATATCCCATAGTAGAGGACGTCACGATTATACGACGACCTGTATTTCTTCAATCCGCCACTACGGGCGCTGCTGCAGAGATGTCAAAACAATATTTGTTTATGTTTTATTGTTAATTTTTGTATTTCGAACATTTTTTTAGTATTACCTATCAGCAAGTTCGACACAATGTTGGAATGAAGTTTATTAGGAAAGAAAAATTTTGTTACCTTATTCTAATGTCAGTTAATGTAAAAATATCTGTATTTTATATTTTTTAATTCTTTATGACGGAACACTTACAAACAAAACTCGATCAGGTCGATCAAAGAAATTGACTGGAAGAGAAGGGAAAGTTATCATTCGCGAATTAAAAAAAAATCCTACTACATCCGCTCCTTAACTCGCAAGTATGGTAGCTGATATATTTCATAAAGAAGTTCACTCGCAATTATGTCGACGAATCTTACGAAACAATGATCTTTATGGCAGAGTACCGCGAAAAGAGCCATACATATGTTAATACTGTAAATCATAAAAAAAGATTGACTTTTGCAAAAACCTATATTAATAAAGATAATTCTTTTTGGGATAAAGTCGTCTTTTCGGATGAGTCAAACATTTTTGGCTCAGATGGTCAAGATTATGCGTGGAGAAAACCAAATACGAAATTGAAAATTCGACATTTACATCAAACAGTGAAACAATGAATCACTAGATCACTTAATTATTTCACTATTAAAACAAAGAAGAAAGAGCAAAACCATAGACTTCTATAAACCTGTGAATAAAACGTGATTTTTTAATATCTTAAGAAATATAATGCATTATCTAATTACTTCATGTTTATGTTATTTTTATTTAACATTTAAATATCAATCCTTTCAAAAATTATAATGAACATTTATATAATAGTTGACGCATATTAGATTCCTATTTTATACCAACATAATGCTAAAAGGTAACATCGGAAATTCTGTAATAATAAATTAAAAATTACTCTCTTTAAATATTTGATCTTTTGAATCTTTTAAATAATTTTGCCTTATACAACTATTTAATTCAATTCTTCAGATTTTCATCCTTTCCATTAATTAAACATAGCAGCTTCATAAACTCTAACTTAAAGAAAATATTATTAACATACATATTATTAAAAGAAAGAATTAGGAAGATTCATTTTTATTTACAGCAATATAAAGACAAAATTTAAAAAGTTCATACTTTGGATATTTTATTAAAATATACATTTCATCCAAAATACAAAAGGAAAAGATGTATATACAATTGTGTTCCGAAGGTTCTGCGCAATAATGATAATAACAACGATTATAATAGCAATAATAATAATAATACAATAATTGCAGTATAGTAACGTATTCGCAATTTCTTAAAAATTTCGCGCATAGCTTAGTACAGAATTTTTAAATACCGGCGTATATGAACACACGGTTGTGAATAAACGATTTCTTTCCATCTCAATATTTTCCTTTTCCATCTCTCGACAAAATAAAATTTCTTTCTTCAATCTTGAAAGTTTGTTCTTTTACGGATACCGATAAATGTTAGCAAAATATCCTGCTATTTGGTAGAATAAAATTCTATTATTGCCGAGCACAGTATACGATATACTTAACATGGAATTCGAAATCCGGTCACCATATACCTTTATTAAGGACTTTAAACATTTATACAATTCAAGAGAGCATTTATACCCGTAATGCACTAATAATTATTGAATTTAATTAAAATTACGTTCGTATTTGAAACTTCACATCGTAGTGACAGTTAGTTTACATGATATGTATTAAATCATTTTCTAATTTTGTACCTTCCGTTTTTTAATGCAATGTTCAATATTGTCTCCTGCTGAAGCTTTGTATAATTAGGCTGTCGAAAAGCTTTGAAAGAATTTGCATCATTTTGTAACAAAAAATTACATGAAAAAGTAACCAAAAATTTAATTGCACATAGTGATATGTGTTTGAAAGTGTGAATGATTCTTCTCATTCATATTTAATAGATTTAATTCTCTTTGATTATCCATGCATGTAACATGCTTAGAAGTGCCGAAGCTTTTTCAAGATAGTATTTATTGCATTATTGATTTGTAGATCATTTATTTATAAAATATTTATATGTGTAATTTCTTTCAATATATATATATATGTATATATATGCTTTCTTTTTTATCTAACAGCAAGAGATAATGAATTAAAAAAGATTTATAATATTTGATAACTTAAAAAACTGAATAATTTAAATTTTCTTTGGCAATGCTTGCCCAAGTGGTGACCTTAGTATCAATTTCTATTCATTCCTCAATTATAGAGTCTCTTATAGATTCTCTAATAGTCTATACATATACTCATAAGATTTGCATTGTGATAAATTTTAGATGCTTTTGAAATTAATTATTTTTTTCCTTCTAAAACTTGCTTGTAGTATTATTTTTTATTCCAAAATATGATGAGCATAAAATTTGTTATTTTTCACATTGATATCAACTCCAAGGCACTAATAAGGCCTTTATTCCCTTATATGTGACAGAAGTTGAAAAAAGTTTAAAATATAACAGATTTGTGGGAGACCCGCATTGTACTTGTTAAATATTCAATTTAAAAAATAGTATATGTAGATCGTTGCCGTAGCAAATAGATTTAACTGTTATTAAAAATTTGAATTATATAAGTCTTAAAAGATTAATATCGTAAAATGAGAAAAATGTGGATAATGTTGCTTGATTGAACATTTGCAAATCAGCAATATTATTCGATCGATTTCAAGTTAATACTGTTTTACAACATTTATCAAATGCACAATGATTGTCATTGTTACATATTTTCTCATTTTAAAGTCAAATGATTGCTTCGTTAATATTATACTGTTTTACGTGCTAAGAATAACATATACCTTCATTTTATTATTAATTTTATTAGTAATTAATAAAATTAATAGTAAAATTTCAGAGGTATAAAAGCAAAGTAGTCAGACCGTATTTCAGAACCGAAAACGGGTGATACTTTTGCGTATTTAAGTATAAAATACAGTAAATTTTTGTTAACAAAATAATTATTAAAACGAATATACGTATAAACTTTTATGGTTAAAAAAGAAAAATACGAGTAAACGAGTATAATATTCAGGACAAATCTACAAAGGTGTCTCCCACTGCTTCTTCTCTTTTCACGATATGTTTGATCACAGTTACGTGCAGAATAAAATACAATAATGCAATAATAATACGAAATGATGATTGGTGCTATCAGCCACTAGATATTTTTTACAATAAAAGTAAATGCTAGAGACTAAATAAAGAATTCGTGCGATAAATAAGTGTCTCTATGCTTTACTATAAGCTAGTAGCAAAGTATAGATTATTTTATGAACTTCTATAACAAAAAGAGTCGATTCGAGTAAAATCATTCTAACTTTACATAAACTCGTCGAATAAACTCTTTCTTTAAATATGTGTTCAATTTTTTTTAAATTAAAGCTAATGTACACAATTCACGATTTAGCCTACACTAGAACCGACGCGTTTTTATCGTGCAGAAGCCAACTAACTGACTGGCACGTTATACCGTCGTGTTAATTTTATATTAAACACTGTACTATTTACATTTTGTTAACGCACTCGGTGCTATTGGCTCTTAAACAAGCAACAATAATCGTCGCACAACTCATGCTGTGCTACAATAACAAAATTTGCCGATTGCGTTACAAAGTTCCTCGAAGCAAGTGTTCATATACCAATAAAAATAATTTTTAATACTGAGGACATGTATACCACTTTTTCTTACAACTGATAAATGTATTTTGTATTTGTTAATTTCAATTTACGACGAAATTAAGAACTCAACACTTGCATCAAAGGTCATGATATACAGATTTCGTATTTTCCCCTTAATCACGATGACCGACTTGAAATAATACATTATATGTACTAAATTCCCAGCACTGCTTTTTAATTGTTATTTGACTATAATAATGAATTTGAGTATATATTCTTATTTTGTTACTAAACTCTATTATTTGAAAGATTGTTAATATGGAATTATTAATTGACTGTGCATATTGTAATTACATTTAATAAAAAAGAAATTGAAAGCTTTCGAGAATGAAATACATTGTATGATTTAAAATTCATTGCAAGTGATGCATATTATGAGTTTTTGTTATGAGATTCTTAAATGATTAATATACTTTTGTTCTCTTCATTTTTTACTATTTTCGCTTAATATAAAATACTAACATGAGCATGTCTGTAATTGAACAATGTTTTCCATTATGTGAAAGAATTCATTTTCTATACATATTTGTGCATGCATGATTTTTATATTTTTTTACCATACCTCGAAAACAATGAAGTTAATTCTTTGATGGTGATCTTATAAGTAAATTACTGAGCCTAAAGTTATGACGGAAAACACGATTAATATAAATAAAATAAACATTTAGGCCAATCAACATATTTACCTCAATGAAATTATAACTTTTTGCACATCTCTATCAGTCACTGAATAATAAATAGTTAAAGACCAATATAACCAGAACTTCTGAGGAACCATTCATTAAAATGTTCATGGACGAAGTGTGTAAATCACAAGAGTGTTCACATACATAATGTACCAATCGACAATCACTTAGAAGTCATTACAACCATCAAGGCCATTCAATCATTTGTACAAAACATAGTCAGAATTATTTCCGACGTTTTACGTATTAACATTTTCATTTTATAATACTAGCTCTTCCCGTACTCTCGTGAGATAACATCTCTTGGTACTTCGAAATTTATTTTTAGTTTAGCGACAGTAAAATCTGTCGATAAATATTTCCTACTACGAATGTGTGCAATCTCAGTAATTATATAAAACAAATACATTATATTAATAAATTGAAGTTATGCCTTTTTACCTATTATTCAACAGCGAAACCACAAGTTTCCTCAACTGCTTGTGTAAGTTTGTCAAGCATTTTCTGATAACTGGGATAACTTTCTGGAATATCTATTCTATTGAAACAGGTATGTGCTTTTGGTAAATTTTCACTTGGCGCATCAACGGCATGTATTGTAAATAATCGTGGACCTGCGGCTCCTGTTGATCCTATAAACATGTGTGGGAAATAACAATGTATCTTTATGAAGCAAAATGATTAGAAACTATTAATTTAATTCACGAGTATTTACCTTGTAAAGCTTTAAATCCTTGCAAGGGAACTCGAGAACTTCCAGTAACGAATTGAAGTAATCGAGCTCTCATTTCTTCTCCATAAGATTCTACTATTTGCCAAAACCACTTTACTACTGGCGTATCAGGCGTGCAATGTTTTAATCGTGTGTGCATTTTCCAATCATTAATGTCAATCGTTCCTAAACCACCAATAACCAATTCTAATTCCCTTTCATCAAAAGGTCTTAATAGTTGAGGTGGAATTAGTTCATGGAATCCTTTTTGTAATGCCAGAAACTGTTGTTCAATACCTCGCATAAAGCGATAGTTTACATATAAACGTACATATTCCTTTTTATTTTCTTCAGTTACAGGAATGTCTTTTCCACCTGGTTTAAGTTCATGATTTTTCAACACTCCAAAACTACTATGTTCCACTGAAAACGTAGCATCCAACACTCCATCTATACTATTTTCCCTATAAACAAAATGATATTTTTACAATGTTATCTGAAAATTGTACACGATTATTATTTTTCTTACTTACAACATCCATGTAAGACTTCTATGTAATTCTGGATCAACTCCTTCTATATCAGTAAGAGTAATTGCTTTATTAAGCAGCATTTTATAGAATGGAGTTGTAAAACCTCCATCTATATGATGACCATGAAAAACGGCGATTCCTATTATCCTGCCGGCAAAGTGGAAGTACGATAAATGTTCTGGATTTATTCCCGAATCTGGATTGATTTGAAGTGTATAATTGTCGTCTCTTGAATATTGGAAAAGCCCATATTGTGGATTCAACATCTCATGTGACAATAAATATAACCACTCTCGTGCTACTCCACCATAATCAAGGCCTTCCTCACCGCGAAATTTAACCATAAGTCTTTTACGCATGTCTTTTGGTCGCATTTTCATTATTAATCTGTATGATTCCTATAAAATAGATTTATATATTATTAAACCGTTCTTTTAAGCTGCCTAAATATGAATATAAAACTGTACTCACTTCAAATATTTCATTTCTTGATACCTCAAGCCTACAATGTCCACTTTGAGGTTGAAGGGCATTTAATTCTGCTCTCAGACATTTCAATTTTGCCACTAAATCACGTTTATACTTCGGCAGTAATTCATTGTCCATTAGTTCCTTTGGCAATTCTGATACAGTTTGAGCATTTTGAGCTGACGTATTTTCCACTAAAAAATGAATATAATAAATAAATATGCAAAAACAATAAACAAAAATTGTTTTCATTTAACAGCTATTACAATAATGCGCTCTAACAAATAAAATTCCCCAAAAATGGAAAGGCATTCTGCTGGAGTAAAACTGATTAACAATAGGAACTAACCACCAAACAGATATCCGTATAGAGATAAGATAAAATTCTATAATGCACAAATATGTTTTTGTTTTCTTTCTAGATAGCATTAAATAGATAGATTAACTTTTCTACTATTTAAGCGATATTAATAACATTCGAATTTTATAATTTTATAATATATTCAAATATTTAATTTTTATAATATATTCAAAAACATATTTTGTGCTCATATTACATATTTAACTTTGTTGTGTATATTACATATTTGTATTACTCATTTAATATGCCTAATACTATTAAAATGTGTTAAGCTTACATGACGAAGAATTATTATTGCTTCCATTCTCTGTTCTTGGCCTCTGAACCATGTTGCATTGAATACTTGGTGATGCAGGTGTCTCTATTTCTGTAGATTCATTTGCAGCTGTAGTTGTATTATTTGAACTACTCGTAGTTTGATTAGTTGTACTATTTTGTCGCCTACTATGAGCAAAACATTTTACAAATTAAATTATACATAAATTATCGTAAATTAAGATATTTTCATTTACAACTAACTTACTTTAAGAGATTGCTTATGATTTGACTGGATAACCTAGGATCAGTAAATTGTGTAGTTCTGTTATTGTGATCCACAAAATAAACACGGCCACTTTGAGTTTGTCGCATTTCCCATCCACTCGGTAATGGTCCAAGTTCATTTGCTAATTCATTAGCTGGTAAATCGCGAGGTATTCTAGGATCGTGCCAAGTGGATGAACCAGTTGGTACATGATAAAAATACACTTGACCTTGTTGCGTTTTTCTCATTTCTATAAAATTTATTTCAAGATTTTTTTATTTTGCATGTATATATACTGTTATAATCATCAATTTTGATATTTACCATAACCTCTGGGTAGGTCTGGTGGTTGCGGAGGATCGTACCTCCTCTCGTTATAAACCAGTGCGCTATTTCTATTCCTATTACTTCGATTAGGCCTTCGTGGTTGAGCATTGTTAATACCACGTTCAGGCCTAGCATTACCATTCTGATTGCCATTTTGTTCGTCGCTTGCTCGTACTGGCCGTCGTTCCCTTGATGATGCGGGTGTTACGTTTCTTGTGTTATGTTGATTTTGTTGATTTCTATTCTGCTGCTGAGTGGGTGTATTTCTTGGTGTATTTGGGGTAGAACTATCTCTGCTAGGAGTTCTACTAGGTGTTCCATCCCCATTCCATTCAGGTGTACATCTAGTAGGACTTTCAGTTCTTATATTAGGAGGACTTCCACTGCCACTGGGAGATGTAGGTTCAGAAGAAGGTAATGGTGGTGGTTCTGGTGTAGTTGGTATTATACCATTGGTGGGTCTATTATAATCATTAATATAAATGAATCTAATAAAAAAGAAAAACATATCTTTAGAAAAGCAAAACCAACCGTGCGTTTGGACGAATCCACTGTGTAGTTCTGGTGTAGTGGTTAACATAATATAGTCGTCCACTTCGAGTCCTTCTTTCTTCCCATCCATCTGGCAAATCATTTGGACAGCTCAGATCTCCAAGAACATCAACAACAGCATTATGACCCACTGTATTACTCACAGCACCATTATGACCATCTCGTGATAAAAGAGATACTACAACTTCTCCTTTAACAACATCTGTGTCATCTGAATGTGCTTTGCAAAGATCTAATCGCTGATCTATAAAAGAATTAAATTTAGTAATTAAACATTGCAAAATTCTAATACTAATAATTGTATAATATTACAGAAATTAACAGAATGAAGTGAATGAATGGGTGTCAGTATTTGAGTACAGATTATAAACTAAGTCTTTTTTCAGCTATGGAGCTAAAATAAAGAAATATTACTATTATTATAGAAAATAATAATTACATCCTGTATCTTTGAGTCTTTGAATCGTGTTGGATAATATTCTTACACATCCCAAAAATCCTCCACCTTTTTTTTTATGGATCTTTTTATGATTCCAAACTGATATCGTAATACCATCATCTTTCCCAATGTATCTGTAGAATTAAAAATTTATGTACTTTTCGTGTAGAAAATTATGCTTTTATTATAATGAGAAATAATTACAAGTCATAATGTTGATTCCACATGGGATCTAGAGTTGCCTTGCACGTATGTGTACTATGACATTGACCTGAACCATCAACAGTTATTTTAGCAAAAGGGTCTGGTAGGCCTGAAAGAAATTTTTCTTTACACAAGATATTCTTTGTGATTTTTATCCATTTTAACCTAAAAGATACTCACGAAACAGATCTTTCCTGGCAAGATTACGGGCACATAAAACTGTAAAATTAACATAATAAATACAGAAATTCATTTTAAATAAATATAATTTCTAATAAATAAGTAAAATTTCTGTAGTGTAGATAATAATGATTCATAGAATAATACAATCAAGAGGAAAGTGACATAAACATACTATTAATTTCTAAACACATTTACTTAGCAGTGTACGAAAGCTAGCATCATAATATACATAAATATCAATCCTCTTTAATATCTTTGGCATTGACCCATTAGTTTTATCATTCAATACTTTCTAGTGCACAATGATATGAAATAATAATATGCAATTTCATTAATTCAAGAAAAGCTTGACAATTTAAAGGATTAAAGGATAATTTTTTATTATAAATCTCGTAAAAAAGAATTAGCCATGAATTGACAAATTTACAGTTGTCTTTAAAATAACAAAATATTATCAGACGGATAAATCGGACATTCGTTTAACGGATATTAAAGTGGTGTATCGGTAGTAAGCGTCTGACATTTGTTAATTAGGCCTATTCACATTCGATTATGAGCTCGGCAATAATCCCCATTGAATCAATCAACAAGGTACGATTTCAAAGTAAAAAATGATCGTAACGTTTCAAGCTCTATGGGACATGTCATATATCGAGGGAGAGCTGATGCGGGTGTAACAAGTCCACCAAAATTAACGTCTTCAGTCTACGGTCTCCCGGAGTGCTCACGGTGGGGTCTTGACCTCCGATAGGGAGTTGCCATAACCAAAGGACGAAAACCCTAGTCAGATCTTTCTGCGTATTCTTTTCCTCGTACTAATCGAATGATATACGATATCCATAATGATGGTTCTGACGTTGTTGAAAGATGGGCTATCGTAAAAATTATGACAGGGCTATATCAACGGATACATAACAAATCAAGACACAGGAAGGATCACAACGCGTGTTGGCTATCGGTCGACTTTCACGCTCCTGTCTCGTTAGATTCATCATGATTTCTTAATAAACTCACTCGTCAAACGAATCTTCATGGCCCCGTTCCTCCTGCTACCGCCCGGATTCGACATTTTCCACGCACATTTAACGCTTCCTATCGCACATCGGCACTCTAATTAGTAAATAAAACTGCTGCTCGAAGCGGCGGTACAATCTGCACACACGCAACTATGCACGATCGACTATTGCAGCTGATCGACCTTACCGACTCATATCGACTCAAAACGCCTGTCGACTCGTGCCTCTCGAAATATATCGAAGCCAAACTATGACCTACCGGACGATTACATTGAAACGATATTAAGTTTTAATTTAACGTAAGTATTTCTCTTTATTACAAATTATATTTGAACGTAAATCGTACATGCCTTATTTCTTATACGTATTTATATATAAAACTTTGTGCTTGTAAATATATTCAAACAATGTGTCAAGATTTTATTACATAAGATTATTTTACGCACAATATACATTCTAATTGAACTTTCAATTTTTCAAACAGTGGTCTTAATGCTATTTATAAAGTGTCTTAACGTACGTTATATAATATTAATGAACAAAAAGCTATATTTATTCCAAAAGAATTTTACACAGCATAAAACGATAAATGTTTTGAACAGAATTGAAGAGAACTATTTTTTTTGCTCCTGAAGTAACCATCGTTATTTTAAATGTAGATTATGTTTTTTGAAGATTTACATTTTCTGAAGACATAAAGAACTTATAAATGAATAAAATGAAATAAGAATCAGTAAACATTCAAAAATAATAAATACGTGAATAATGAATTACGATATAAGGTGATAGAAAAGAAAGAGTATTATTTCAATATGTTTAAGCAACTTACAGTAAATATGGCGCCGTGATTGTGGTTTAATTTATGTGTAACGATCACGATTACAGCGCTTTCACTGGCCTTACGTTAGAAAGGAATTTACTCGAGAAAAATATTTTTCTACTCTCAACATATTAAATTTGAGTTTGGAAAAGACACAAATAAATAAATATTAAAGTCGGTCAATAAGTTCGTGCAGTTCCTGTTTTCTTATTTACATGTTGAAAATCGCACGAACTCTTTCGTCAACCAAATATTATTCATACTTTCTCGTTTGATACAAATTGGTTGGGGCAATTGGAAGCCATAATAAATACCAAGAAAAGGAATTTTTTCCTGAACAAATATGGATCATGAAAACATTCGAACGTTTTGCAAACGAAAATTTTATAAATACGATATAAAAACGAAAATGTTTACAAAGCTATTATTAATACGATGAGGTATAATAATTAATGTGTTACAAAATTTGAAGAAAATTTAATGAAAAATAATTGTAGAGTATTTTAACAATCGTCCTTTGGGAATCAAAAATTGATTTAAGTATAACACAATTAGAATTGAAAATTATAAGATGATAAGAAGCACTTTGTTTCTTCAAATTTTGTAATCCGGTACTTATATAAATCTTTACTAAAAGTTTTTGGTTTCATGCATTCAAATACATATTTAGACTCATATACATATTGTACATATAATAACACAACTCACAGTTTCTCATCTAGCACGAATTTACTATAAAAAATTACTCAATTATTATGATATAAGAATTGTTTTTTTTTTTTAAACAAATTTTTACTTCAACGATAAAAGAAGCTAAAAAAATCCTTATTCAAAATGTTATTTTTATTTCTACTCCCTTTATATCCACAAAATTCCTTTTACGAATCAATCTTTCACTTTTTTTCACCTGTTTCTTCTCCAAGTTTTCAAGAATAAAGATTTTTCCGTGATAATCAATTCGATTCCTTAGATATTTGGCAGCAGCTTATTCAATGCATTTTCATGATGATTTCTCATCATCATATGATTGTATTTTCGAGAACGAATCGATGATTAGACGGTCCCTGACATTATTTAAGAATTTATTCTGTACTTTAGGCTTCTCCTCGAAACACGAGTATCGCATCCACCAAAAATAAAACTCCCTCGGCGATGCTGATACAGCCTTTAGCGAGTCCAGTATCGCGGAAAGAACCACGATAAACCGAATTTGAGAAGTGGTCAAGGATCAAAGCACCGGCGATGATGAACAGGATGGAACCGGCCACTGAGTAAAACATGTCCTGCAAGTTAAAACTCTTGTAAGTTCTTTCTATAATTTGCATAAAATACTGGTTGCTTTTTACCATTGACATCGTTTTATCTATTAACCTGTTAACTGAGTCATTTCTTAACCCCTCGAAGGACAAAATACCTGGGTAATGCTTTGGACAAGATATTTTGCAACGCAATGTTGTTCATACGATGTTTTTGTACGAAATATATCTCCGACGCAATATCGTTCACGTGATGCTTCATAGGAAATATCTTGTATTTCCATTTTTCAATGTTTACAACTGAATGTCACACATCAGGCATTGTAACATGGTATTGTATATAATACCATGCTTTGAATTATTTTATATAATTTGGAAATATAAAATCATTTGCTTACAAAACATTTCGTACATTTAACATGGCTAACCTCTTTCACGTTTACAAACATAGTGACTTATAAATTGATTATTTTGCCAGTAGTTGGCCAAAATATCTAACGTTTTAATGAAAAGAAAACATGCGAGAGATCTCGATCAAGACTCATATGAACGATATTGCATTGAAAGATACGTCGCCAAAAAGAGATAGAGATCTGACGCGAAGGGATTAAATAAAAATTCGAATGACGAACTAATTCATTGTTTGCGGGTGAACAGATTAACCCACTGTTCATGCTTGTAACATATTAATAAAATTGATGACGGAAGAGTTATGGAACTTAACGGTATATCTAACTATGTTGCGCTGATATTTTATGATTTCGATGAAAAACGTAGAGAAAATTAGAACGAATACACTAATAAAAGTTTGAAGCACGGTTTAAAGAAAGTATAGGATACAATTTGCACATACAGAGTATTTTGTCTTGGAAATTCTTGTCAATACAGAGAACTAGTATAAGGCTTATTAAACGTTACTTACTAGACGTCGATCCATGCCACATCCCATAATAATTCCAAAGAATACTCCAGCTAGGATAATTAGATATCCACCGAAAGTACCCACCGTAATCATCGCACTGTTTCGACCACCATCACTGAAAGAGTGATAATGCAACCCTATGAGGATGCATACCATTATCTGAAAATGATATAAAAGAACACATACGATTTATAAAAGCGTTAAATATATATTTAGACATATATATTTAGAAATAAAACAAAGGAATAATGTACACAAAGGAACTACATAATAAATATAATCAAAAATTATCTCAAGTACTAGGTGCTCAATTAAATATCTCTAAACTGTTGTATGAGTCACTATCGCGAATAATCAAATATTAATTCGAGTACTACTCAACCTAGCATCTTGATCATAATTAATCATACCTAATTTGAAGCAAGACTATATATATATCTGTTGAGAATGCCAATGAAAAATCATTTACTTCTTTAAATTCTGATGGCAGGTACATACTTTAAAGTATCATTGTTATTAAGATACTGTCCTGAATGAAATATCCCTAGAATCTAGAACTTTAATAACTCTTAAATTCTTGAAATATTTGAAATATAAAAGTAACAATAAAAGATAAAAAATGATATAGCGCAGGGACTAAAGCGTTATAGGATCAGAGTTTTCGAATTCGTGTTCAAGCTGTGCCATTCGTAAACAATGTTAGAGAACAGAGACACAATATAAAAGGCGCGGGTTATAAGCAGTTCTGTTAAAAGGGGGAGTAGTGATAAGTATACGAAAGTGGGCCAACGAAACAAGTGCATCCAATTCCATAAATAACCCATTAGGATTCAACGATCGGGTTCCGCTTAGGAGAGACGATTCTATTTCAAGGGTATAAGTTTTGAAAGGAGACATACGTATATACGTATAATAAGTGGGAAAGTGGGCCAAACTGACAAAGTGCATCGACTCCATCGATACCACCATAAGTAGTAACTTATTAGGATTCAACGACCGTATTCTATTTCGTTTTAAATAGAATTCGATTCTATTACAGAGATGTAAATTTTCAGCAGAAATCCAATCGATGGCGATCCATGTACAAATTTGGAAGCATTCTGCCGTCATTCTTAATGTTACATTCATGGCGTATTACGAGTCCTGTTCACTTCATCGTATTGTATTGTTAATTAATTAGATAACATTACGTCATACATTCAGTTTTTGGTATTAGATATGACACGAATTCCTGACAATTATTTGTCTTTTTTTTTTTTTTTTTTTTTGTTGTTGATATAATAATAGCACTGATCTTTGTTCCCTGAAAAATCTGATTTCGGTATTTGCGAATACATCATAGATGTTTATCCGATGTAATCGGTTTGACACGGTATTGGGAGAGTAGTTTGTTTGAAGAAATAAAACATGTAATAATCTTGTAGCTCTATATCGTGAATAAGGAAATGTTTGTTAGCATATTTAAGATTATTAAATAGCAGAATTACAAATTTGTTATTTTTCACTACGATACCTTTATATTTCTTTCAATAAGATAGCAATATTTTTAAGAAAACGCGCTGTCAATATTTACTTGAATTTCTTAAATAATTTTAATGTACTTTTTTGTATCCTCTCAATTAATTTTAATCTCAGGATCTGTAACTCGATAATACTCGATATTTTACAATGTTTTATATCAAATCATTAAATCCTTAATGATGCAAATTTTCTGAGAAACCACAGATTAAATCAACGTTATTCTTTCGATTTTCATTAAACGCATCTGACAAATGTAGTGGAAATATCAAAAATAAAAACAAGATACATATATACATATATAAGAAAAGATGATCAACACTATGGAGAGAATTTAAGCGAGATAAAGAAAGCTTGATTATTAAACCCACTAGGAAAATTTACGCAATACATAGCATAGCATGCGTATCTGAGGAATTGTAACGGATACTTCAATAGTGATTGACTTCCGGCTCGAGCTACGATCATAAAACATGAAGAGAATTTCGCATACAGTATCTAATCACAAGCTATTATGTCATTCTCCATTTTGCTAAACCTGTTCTGCTATACCGAAGAAACTAGTGTCTAGAAATCTCTACGAGATTTGAACGTTTATTGTTGATTTTTGAGACCTAAAAAAGCACGAAGTGGAAACCAATAATTTATGAGAAGTTATATGCGGATGCAACTAAAAAAATTCGCAATAAAAATAACCTCACCGTAGAATTAAACGAGTTAAAGAAAATAATACATTGAAGATAAGAATAGTTCTTTTACGATGTAGCAGAGACCTATGTAAATACTGAAAATTTTACTTTTAGATGACATAGTGCTAGATGGAATTCTGTTAGGCTTCCAAGTTTACTGATCATGGGTTTTTTTATTTTTCTTGTTGATATTTGAATATTTGTGGAGTTACGATAATCTTAATTTTAGTAGTTAGATAATATGATTTTTGTCTTTGGTATTTATCTCTATACTTACCAACTGTAACAGTTTGATGATAGTCATCTTATTGAACGCCATTCTGATTTATCTGTAAAAGAGAAGCATTATTTCAAAATTTATGTAACTAATATTGTGCAGTTTCTTTAGTTATAACATGATACTTATGTAACCTTTGTTTTTGATTTCAAAGTAACTTTGAAATTGATAGTATACGACTATACGAAAGTTTCAACAGCTTGCTTCTTTCTTGAATAAAATATACATAATACGTGCGAAATTATAAGCTAACTATTATAGCAATTATTGTACTTCTATGGTAAAATTATAAGAATCCAAAGTTATAATAAATTAATCATAATATATCGATGGTTTACACACTTACTAATAATGTTCACAGATTATTATTATTTCGAATATTTTTAATCAAGAAATCATTGAATCGTGTCTTTTCCTCTTGATCAACCGTCATCTGCAACTATTCTCGAATTATCGAAATCAGTTTCAGATCAAACGAAACAAACAAAGAAAACGCGATGTAACGTAATCGCGATATTCCTCGTAATGAAATCAATCTTCTGATAAGTAACGCGGATATGTATACATCCGATAATCATAATATTTAAGCGAATAAAACAACATTTAATAATTTTTATGAGTTCTCAGCTATGCTAGGTATTAGATTTCGTCGAACGTTTCATATTATCTGTAATAGCAAAATGATTACTCACGAGGATCGAAATCAATTGCTCATTCGTCTCATGAATCACATAGCAAGCTATAATACGTTCGAATAAAAAAAGAAGAGACATTTGCACGATACATTCTGTAATGTCACCTGATAAGATTCTAGAATATAGACGGTAAACAATTGCTCATTACTCTGACGCATCCCATTCCTACAAATCGAATAGCAAATGCGAAGGCTCTATGACACTTATATCTACGCGTTTATGCTGTTTCCTGAATAGATTTGCGTGTCTGTGGTGCATATTATTAGCATTTGAATTGTATGTTTTGATAAACAACGATGTTTTGACGATGTTCCGTTACTTCAAAAGTTGATGATTAAGTTATCGTGTAATAGTTCTCAATTGCTTTTAACAGTTATGTATGTACATAGTAATATGAATTTTAAAACGGAAGATTTAGACTTTCACCAAAATATATTTCGAAATGATTTGTTTCGTACATTTGCACGTAGTTGGGTCAGTGAAACGGATGGTCATTTATGGTAACCAAGTTCTTCCAAAAATGGACAGAAAGAAAACTGGCAGAAACGTTAACGCCTGATTCGAATGGTTAGATCATTATTAAACGAATCACGTTACGAGAACGATTGAGGATATTGGAGATTGGGGAGAGATTAAAAAATGTAATATGTTCTGGTGTTTGAAAATATGAAGATTCCTCTCTTAGGGTCTAACTGTATTCGCAATTTCTTAAATTAAAGATTTTAGAGGATATTTTATACCACCTTCTTTTTGAATCTCTCGAATGGCGTTCTAAAGAATTATATTTGTAAAAAAAAGTACGTTCATATTTATAGAAACTCTAGGTAAATTTGAAAGCCCAAACACGATTTTATCGACTTCTTAAGTATATTAGCTTAAAATATCGAGGATGAATGTAGAAAGATATTTATGAGTTTAGTCGTCTGGCACGAAGTTTGACAGAGAAGTCAGTTTATCAAACACTGGAATGCTGTTCTTAGTATCTCCATTTATTAAAACAACGAAAGCTGAGAGGTCCATAAAATCTGTAAAGAATTTAATTTGCAAATTTTTTTCGTTAAAGGATACAAGTGAAACAGGAAACGGATGTGCATCGCATGAAACATTCAGTGCTGAAAAGAAAGTCGCACTTTCACTGGTACTGTCATCGGTCTGAAAACCTTGACTCGATTCTTTGACGTTATTTCTTTTAGCAATTTCCTCCTCGAAAGATGATTTATTTTTTATTTTACTGTTTATTGCTTCAAGATCGATTTTCATGAGTCTAATTTTATAAATCCTTAAGGATTCGGTCTCGTAAATCTTTCAACACCATCGTTCAATATGTTTGCAAAGTATATATCTTATCAATTTAAAGCTATTGCGAGGAAGTTATCTCGATGCATTTCCTTTTTGTGGTTTCCTTTGGAATAGCGAAGAAGAAAAATGCAAAGCAGTTTGTTTAAAATATTTTCACATCCGCGTTTTTACACTCTTTCGTATGAAATTTATCAGTCGATGGATGAGCGAAGCTAACACTAACTATCACGTTTAAAGTAATTATGATTCATTCAGGCCCTGATAAAATTTAATCTTATTGATTTGTTCTAACTTGACAGATTTCTTTCATTCGCTTATTTCAAAGATATCAAAATTCCTAATAGAATTTCACGCGTTGAAATAAACAATAATTTAACTGTGCATTTAATTTCACTTAAATAAGTACTGTGTTTCGTTGAAGAGACTAAAATAATTGATATTTTTTTTAATCGTATCCGTATTCATCGCTAATTAATTTAAATATTCATTTAAAATATAAGATGTTTAAAACGTTGCATACATTAGCGAAACATTACATCTTAACTTAAATATTTTAATTAATTTTAAAATAGTTAGAAAACTGTTACCTCGAACATTTCTAAGTCGAATATCTGCTTCTCTAAAACGTCTAAAGTATAGAACGTTTTCATTTAAGTTGATTGTGCAAAAGAACCTTACTTAAACATCCTTGCGTAAACAACCTTACATAAATAGAAGAAAGCGGCATTCTCTCTAAATGAACCGCCACTTGTAAAACATAAATATATAATTATCCTATGCTCAAGAAAGACATATACAAACACTAAAGGAATTCATAAAAAAATTCAAGATGAAAGTGAATCGAGTTTACATTATTCAACGAGGAGAATTTTTATTTATCACATAAGAAACAGGAACATATTCTTAATTAATTAACATCGGTTATTACTCTACTTTGTCGTAATGAATTATTAATGCTGTTTTGCTTTCAACACTTCTCTTATCACGTTATAAATCCTCTATCAATACTCTGTTAGAATTTTCTTAGTTAATTTAATTTACGTTCATACAAGAAAAGGTAAAAAAAGTTATGATAAAATTATATTAACGTCACGCTTGTTATCGATCGATTGTTTATTAAATTAAAATGATATTTTTCTCAATAATTTAATCCGTTTCGTTCATTAAAAATTCACTACTTATTGTTGCTTTCAATTCGTTGAAAATATCGTACAAAACCTTGATCCACTTTGTTATATCTTGTTGAAAACAAACTTACTTCGAAGTTTAGATTCGAAGATTCAACTTGGTCGGGCGTGGATGTTCACGAGACGAGAGTTCGGCAAAGACTAAACGCTGAAGACCGATCACGAATCGTGAGGAGCAACGTTGATCAACAATTTTTCTACCGAGCTGAAATCAGTGACTGTGACTGAACATGTCTACGTTTACACGATCTCTTACATACGCACACTGCGTGTAGTGTAACCTCGGCTTTGCTAACGTCGCATCGTGTTTTCTTCGTAGTAGTATAGTGTCTCTCAATTACTCTTTCGTTTATTTTCTCTTGCAACGAAACAGGGATTGCACGGGAACTCTAGAAAAATAAGGAATTTCCAGCGAACGATTAGAATTGTTTACTCGTCATAAAACTAATACATCGGTTTTTGGAAATATTATATATCTTGAAGATTAATATTAAATATATGATTTCTGTTCTAAATTGTCGTATGTACGTATAATCGAATTTTTCATTTCTTCGTTTATCTTAGTATAGAAATTATCTTTGTAGATTATTTTGCGTTCTAAATTCTATTGATAAATTATACTACAAGTGCAATAGTAGTTAGCGGAAATAGAGATATAATAAGAATAGAGATATAATCGCTGATGATCTTGATAAAAAATAATATACTCAGAATGTGCAACACAGAAAATAAACATCTATATCTACTCTCCAAGATCAATCTTTTAATTTATTTGTGTAATTACCAATTAATTAATCGAACAAACATATTATTTTAAACTGTTCGAACTTGAAACTTCGAAGTACGTCGAATCTCGTTTTAAATTATAAATTACAGAAACTTTGAATGTAATTTCTGTTTCGACCACTCGCGGAGAGACGCGATCGCGAGGAAACACGTCAACGGGAGTCGTAAATTCTCGTTACGATTAAATAATCGACGCCACGAAATGATCGATCCCCTATTTCGGTTAGGATAATAGAGGCAATTAAATTGAATATGACACTGATATAACAAGTTATAAATCACAGTTTATTCCAACAACTTTGTAAAGAAGATAGTTACGCTGGTGCGTATGTGTTAGTTAAGTAAGTGACTGATCTAAGGGTGTAAACCCGGTCAAAGGGATGTTGACTGTTTGAGAGATGGAAAATCAGTGAAGTTCGGTGACGATGTTGTGGCGGAGGAAAGCTAAGGATGGGTGTGTCCAGCGCACGGGACCATTGAATTTGTTGATGACAATTTTGGCTAGCAGAGTGAGGGAAATAGGCTTCGTTGTTAATTGGTTATATGCTATGGTGGTGAATGAGTAAGGATGCTAAAACATGCTAAAAGGCAACTTTCCTGTGTCAACCCGTGGTGGACAATAAACTTTAGAAAATAATTCAGTGAAAGAATATTTGTTCGGTTTGCCCGCGGTGTGTGTAAATAAAATAAATAAGTAAATAAAAGAATATGCGAAGTGAACAAAAATCATAAGGAAAGCCTGTGTGACCGTAAACAATGCTTTATAGTAAAATGAAATTTTCCATAATTTCATCTCACCACCGCTAGTAACAATCTTTTAACAAATACGTATTTTTCTTTTTTTTTTTGCAAATAGCAATAAATGCTAAAAAATTTGATCGAGTAAATTTAAACCGGTTAAGAAATTCAATATTTTTTATATCCTTGATATAAAATTGAGTTAAGTTGAGAATCAGGTTGAAAAATTGAGAAGCACTGGAAACCCGATCACGTTCATTCAAGTCAATGGTCAGGCGTTGGTTTTCATGAAAGAGAATATACATATGTATGTATGTATATCGAGCTTTATTTAACCTTGTTAGGCACATCTTGATAACCATTTGGTAGGCCTTACTTTGGATATTAAATTAATACTATGTACTTAATTACTATGTTGTATTTTTTACTATTTATCTATTAGTAACATACATTTTATTTCTGTTTCTAAACACTGTTCGTTGTTAACGCTATTTCAAGCCTCTGATTCATTTTTCGCTAATATATACGTCAGCAATGTTATTATCAATTACCACGCGTGATTCATATCATTATTAATTTTATTAGCCACGATGATACATTTTTATCTGTTTAGAGGAATTATTAGTCAAATAAAAGCAAATTTTAATCAAACGATAATTAAAGCTAATCTTTCCATTTAGGCTCGAAATTAAGCGCAAATGTAAGAAACAATTGTAATCTTTGAATTATTCTTACAAACTTCAAAGCACAATAGAATAAAATGTAGATATTTGGACAAACTGTCGTTCATGTCCGAGCCTAATTTTTTTATAATTACAATTTCCATGAATTTGTTCATAAATTTTCTCCAAGAAGATGATAAAGAAATTCCAAAGACATTACAAGAACAGTTATCGCATCGATTTGTATCGTATATATGTAGTAGACCTTCCTCAAATGTTCAAACCACGCCTTTCGTTGACTCTTACGTCACGTCTTACCCCTCCTGAATGACATCATGTCGCTGATTACGCCTACAGCGTCATACAGTATCGTTCTCAGACGCGAAGCATCGTAGAATTCGCATTGGAGGATTTTACAATGGCCAATTATGAGAGCGCACAAGCTACGTCACGTTCCTTAATACATATCAGCAAAAGAAACAACGTCACTACCATACGAGAATTCGATTCGAAATGTGTGGATCGTCGACCATTTCCTGTTTTCGTGTTTTCTTTTTCTATTATCAGAATCATTCACGCTGATCTTTTTCTATCCGTTCTCCCGTTACCTTGACTTCGTTCTTTTCCTGAACGCGTCATAACAAAATGCAATTTTATCGTTCGTTTTCCTTTGCTTATTCCGATTACAAGAATACAATTTCTGGGTTATGTTGAAATTTTAGTTCGTGAGAAACTGCATCGTAGTAACTTTAATGTAAAATATAGTGTGAAATCGTATTTAGTGGAGATATCTAATATAGTTCGATAAAAGTGAATACTTCTAAATCGAGCTATAAAATGTTATCTTTTTTAAGAAATAATATTCTTAGTATAATTTGATATATGTTGGTATATAATATATAAGATGGGTTCGAACGTGATAAATTTTCCTATTTCATCATGGCTTTTATTTCTGTGATACTGGGTGAGAAATTTTAAACTAACTTGTGTTTGTACGATATATGTGACAGTTCTCACATGACTGAATGATGATGAATGACATTACGTATATTTTAAAAATAATGTTTCTTCTGAGCTGTGCGCAATGAAGTCCGAGTCCCTTAAATTATACATATCATAGAAGCAAACGTTAATATTAAAGCTACATATGTCTCTTAGACATGATTCATTTTTCTTATTCTATGGTTATTAAATAATGGAATTATCTTTCGTACTTGAAAAGAATTTAAGTTCTTAGTTTAAGTTTAAGTTTATTCAAACAGAATATTTATTCCATTCTGGAAAATTTTAAAATGTGAATGCGTATAAAATTATATGATAAGTTATCTTTTATTTTAAGCGCAAAATTAAAGAGAAGACATTCACCTTTACAAAATAGTTACTGTTTTACGATGCAAATTTCATTGAATTTTCAAGACTTTCATCGATATAAAAGAATATGAATATAAAGCATAATTGAATGTAATTTCTAAGATCTTTCTAAATGGTGGATAAACCTTCGATTGTCCTTATGATTAATATTTTCATTCATGTGGTACTAAATGCATATTTATGTAGCCATGTAATACGATGGGAAATTTATTTTGTGCCTTGTTTGTAGCTTTATAATGTATCTTGTCTGTGTCGTTAAACAAATCACTAGCATTCTGCGCCCTCTCTGATATAACGTGGTAATCTTCATAGTTATCGATGAAAAAGTTACCAGATTTTAAATTTCTTAAAATTTTCTTTAAATTTGCACAAGTCTACTTCACGTTTCGGAAATAACGGATACATTGTATCCTATGCAGTTGTAATATAATTTAAGACAAAAGATTACATGACGTGAATTACTTGAAATTCATGCAGTGGTTGATCCATTTGTCTTCTCTGTTTGAGGTAATTATACCAATCGACGAAGCAGCAGTAAAAAATAACATCCTCTTCATCTATATTCTACAAATCATAATAAATTGTTTATATTACAATTTCTATAATTTCTCATCTTTATTAAAATCAAAAAATAGGTAATATATAACAAATAAATAGTAGATATTCGTTATTTTATAACAATCGCAATCGCAAATCGATTAAAAACAGAAATTGGTTTGAAATTGCATTTCGAATATAGAGCGGATTGTGTACAAAGTCAGTGGTTTCGAATAAAGCGATATTATCGACAGTAAGAAAGTGATCGACGATATACCGAAAGTTGGTTTCATAGATGGCGGAAGAATTAAATCGCAGATAAGATATATATCGTCGTCTTTGCTTCAGGCAAAGATCATATAAAACAAATAAAATAAAAATGAAGTAATTCTTAGACATTACGTTTGGTAAAACATTAATGATAGCAAAATTAGAAGTAAAAATAATAATTTACATTTGATCTTTATTCTGTTATTTCGTGATACGATGAAACATAATAACGACAAATTTTTTGGAATATTCTGTTGTTTACCAATGTTTTCGATTTTTTTAATGAAGGAAGCGTATCTAACGTAGCAATCGGAACCAGCTCTCCAGGTGCTTCATGGTACATTGTTTTATGTATTTCATCTCGTCTACTAAGACTTTGTATCGCATCGGTGTCCGTCTCAGAGTCAGTATACTGAAAATCACTAACTCCACTTTGCTTTCTTATCTGAGGATAGTTAAAAATAGTTATCGAGGAACCAAAGAAACTTACCAAATGTTACGCGTTATAAAAATTAGTACGTCGTAACTGTCTTTAATTATGATTTGAATTACGAACTGTTCTAATTAAAAAATTAAACTAAATTCGATGGAAACTCGAACGTACCCAATGATAATAATCTAACAAAATCCAACCTTGTGTAAGGTAGATGCTCATACAGAAAATCGATATCAAGCACATGATGAAATTGTGAATAAAAATTGGGTGTACCAACAGTTCGTCGTCGTTGATTTTAGTTATATCGAGATACCAATCTGCATGCTTCATTTCGACTAGTCCGGTTATAAACATTAAAAAAGCTGCTACAAAGCATCCAATGAGAACCTACATTTGTATTATTATTTATTATTATTATTATTATTATTATTATTATTATTATTATTATTATTATTATTATTATTATCATTTATCAATGATAAATAGAGATTATTCACACTTTGTTTATTGCGTAAATATAATGCTGAATTAAACAACGGTACAGATAATACATAAAAATTTAACATTACTAACGATTTTTGGATTTCTCCTGAAAATATCTGTGAAAATCCATATAACTGCGAATGTTAGGCTCGAAAGCATGCACAATGGATAGATTAAAAAAATAACATTTGTCTCTTCAGGCATATAGGGTACGGACTCGTCTTCTTTCCGACGTTGCCTGTTTACATAATGATGGATGTGATGGAACAGTATCAACGCAAGACCGATAATCTATACAAATTTCCTATAATTATAAAGATATTTAAAGGCACGATCGAAGTATTTACGACACTATGACCCTTAACAAATGACGCGTCTTTCCGAGGCTCGATCGAATTCGCAGGAAAAATTAGAGCAAACGTAACGAAACGCCGAAACACAACGAAACTCTATCTTATCTTCGAATCGTGTAAAATTGCAACACGAAAAAGAGGAGAAAGAAAAGAAGTAGAATGAAACCAAGCGCTGACACGCGCCTTTTTCACGACACAAGTTGACGCGTGTCAGGATCTTGTTTCCGATTGCGTAACAATAACAATAAAAAAAAAAAAAAGACGACGGTAACCCTCGTTGATATCGTTGAATCATACTCGCGACATTTCGCTACGTAAGAGTCACACCATGAAATTAGGTCACACGGCTAAGTTCGAGTGCGTGTATTCACGCGTGTGCCTTCGATTCGCACTTCCTGCTTGTAACTAGACACTCTTAACTCTAAACAGAGATTTAAGTAATATGCAGCTTACGATAATATAGGATTGAATAGCGAAATTGAATGCGGGCACGAGCCAAGTTAATCAAAGGGGAAGAAGAAGATTGACTCGAGTCATCGGGCGATATTTGTGTTATTGGGAGAAAGGCGATTGCATTTCGCAAATATTTTTGCATTCTTAAACCGTGTCGTTCTAGCCGAGTTTTTGTGACACTCTTTCACGCTGCCTTGCGAATTATAATATCTTTCGCGAACTAGATAAAACGGGGCTACTCGTGTCGGTGAAAACACTATGGTTCTAGCTTTCGCGTAATAATAGGTTGTACAGCCTATGAAATTAACAATATCCGTACCTATACATATACTGTATGTATATTTTATAACAAATATATTAATAATTGTCCCAAAAGTTTCTTTCGTTTTATAAGGAAATAATAGATGCACAACATTTCTTACGATCATACATAATTCGATAATGTAATATAAAATAAAAAATGTGCTTCTATTATTTCCTCATACAACGCAAGGAAGTTTTGATACAACCTAATATTTAGATCGTTTCACAATAATATCGTACGTCTTCAGAGATAAATAATTTTTTAAAATTAGAACGATTAAAATTAAGGAAGAGATTGTATTAGTAGAATGAACTTACAAATTGGAAAATATGCAAGCCAGCATGAACCACGTGAGAAAGATTTCTATTTCGTACCAATTTCGTTCTATTCCTATGATAAATACTAGCGATTTTTGCCATTTCACGAAGTTTCTCCACAGTGTCAGCTTCGTTCATGATTTTATCGGATATTTTTTTTGGAAATGCAGATAATAAGACGGAGACCGTACCCTTTGTAATCACGGCCTTTACGCATTCAGACGTCAAGCAATTTTAAACACAGCATTAGCGAACATATTAATAGCTTGCTACGTTCATTGACTACCTACATATTAATAGCTTGCTACATTCATTGACTACATATTAATATGCTACGTTATTCGATACTATATTCATTTTGTAATTGGATAGAAAAAGATCAATCTATTATAGATAATATAGCAATAAGTATTTCAATATCGGAATAATGCAAATTTTCTCAATATTTAATAATGGGAAATATCGTTTAATAAAAATTAAAAAGATGGAATGGATATTTTCTTCCACAAGGGACAGAAAAATAGAATGAAAATAGCAGTAGTATATTTATCTCGTATTAAAACTACAGGTAAATGTTTCTGGTCCTGGACCAATTTCTTGAATATTTATCTTGTTCTTTTTCGGTCACATTTCTATCCGAAAATACTAATAAGTTTCCACATTATTAAGTCTTATCTTCTGTATTCGTACAATGAAATGTTGCTTATTCGTTTTATGTACACGCTATTGTTATCCTCGTATTACATATTATCGCTAAAAAAAAGGCACGTTCTTATCTTCTTAAATAAACATTGATATATCAAGCCATTCTATTTTTATTTTTACCTTTAATCGTGTTTCTACACACGATCGCTTCTTCTTATTTCTTCATATAAATGGGTCACATTTAGTTATGAAAAGAACAAACAATATCTACTGCTAACAAGTTTATTCACCGTTTTACAAAGCTGCTTTAATATTTTCCTATTAAAAGCAAGATTAAATCAATGAGTATAGAGAGAGTATCAGATTCCATTCAGAGTAAAGGAGTAACTGTACTTTACAACCGAACATATTCATGCTCATGAATGGATAATGGTGACACAGAAACGGTATCTAACACCATTCAATCTTCCCTTATATTCAATCTTCACATCTCACATAGTTTCGACAATAAATCCATTCAAATTCCATATGCATGTCTGTTTTAATTAGAGACATTGGAAGATCTCAGAGTCAAGTTTTTTAAACGACTGCTATATTGTGTTCTCTTTATAGTAAAATAGTATTTCTCGTGACAAATTCAACAACATATGACAATAGTTTTATTGTTTTTATTATTCTATTTTTACTATAATACGTTTTACGATAGATTTAGTATTCCACCTGCTAGGTACAAGAAAATATGGAAATACACTTGACACCACCTCAGACACCACCGATATGAATTCCATCGCTATTAATACTAATCACCCTGGAACACCGCAAACAGGATTATTCTTTCTAAAGATCATTTTATCTGCTGACGCTTCACGCGTCCCAATTATTTCTCTTTCTATCGATCGCTCCATTTTTCATAATCCCTCTTCATCCATCGCCTGTCTAAATGAATCGCCGTAGCGATCACAGATTCCTAGAGGTTTGAATCATCTTTTAGAAATTTTCCAAGCAGCCAGCAGCTATAGCACGATATTTCGAAAGACCCGAGACGATTAACGGGCGAACGAGAGCGGCGACGAAAAACGAAGTGCGACGATAGCCCTTTACGAACTGATTCCAGGCAGAAATACTTTCCATAATGAAAGCGAACGCCTCATACCGCCTGGTAATAGGCGTACAGTCCATTCGAGTGTGCAGCTTGCGTAATGTCTGCGCGGACAGAAATTCCAGAACGAAGTCCTTTTTCTTCCTCGAAGCAAGATCGACAAGGAAGAATTTTCGAGGAATCGAAAACTTGCGCGATTCCTGGAACGATTAAGAATAGATTTAATTGCTATTAAAGGGTATTATACCGCACTTTGGGTTTTCCCATTCCGATGAATGGAAATTTTGCTTTTGATTATTGCGTTTGATAAGGCGAGAGTGGAATAGACCGTGGGGTTGTAGCTTATAAAAGGATCATCGTCTAAAAAAGATTCTATCGTCGAGATTCTTTTGCACGATTGCACTGATATTATCAGTTAGCTAGTTATTAATTTTAAAAAATGTCAAGTCAGCTGATTATTTTGTTGGGCATAAATCTAGAACTTGTAGCTTCTTCATTCGCTGATATCAAGTATTGGCCGGCGAGTTATTGTTCGATTTATCATCGTTTTAATATGCATTCTTTTTTTTGCAAATGAGACTTATTTTCTTTGCTAAATGATCGAGTTCGATATCTTGTGCACAAATCCCTAACAAATACGCATATCTGCAAATAAAAATTCAATAAAAATTATACTATTAACAAACGTGATAAGATTTTAGGTACCTTGTTCTACAAATACGTACATTTTTCATTTAATCGCAATACAAACTGACGAACATCTATATTCGTTGCTTGTTTTACATCGTGCTGTAACAATGAATTACGAAGGAAATGAGAATCTTTACGCAATCCTTGTAATTTATCGTACGCGCTTAGCTATAATGAAAAAAACCGTATTTTTTTTCCTTGCAGCGCGATTAACCTCCATCAACAGCTAGGGTAAGAACGCGTAAATATACCGTACTTGTAGCTCATCAATGGCGCCATAGTTCCTTTCTCCGTCATCTGAATAACCTTGACGGTCCTGTGCTAGAGAAAAATCTATTTTTTTTTTAATTCTACTAGCATTTCCGAGTAAATAAATCGATATTGTAGATACAGCGTTATGAAGATTACCGCGAAGCATCATGAAAATCCTATGAAATGATTGACACAACAATGAAACGACGTAAAAAGAAATTTCAGTAATCTTAAAGAAATTGCAACTTTGATGAAGCGTTTAACATTCTTTTCTTCGTAGATCTTATTAACGAGTATGAAACAATTTAAAAAATACAATTAAAACTAAAATATCTAGGATTTAATTACTTTTTAATACAGCATTGTGTAAAAGGTATTTAAAATAAGTTTGATTAAATATTTTTAATTGAATCGAATCATGCGTCATCTTCGTTTCGGTTTCCTAATTAAATAGTTATTATAATTGCTTAATCATCGAAGAGATTCCGTATTATTTTTTACTCGACTTTCATAAAGCCTATTTCCACTTAAAATTTGGATTTTTAATTTTTTCCAAGATAATTTTTAGTAAATTCATTACTTTAATTTTTTATTATAACTTAAGATATTGTTATACCGTATAAAGAACTCGATAAAAGACTTATAAATCAGCGGATAAAATTAACATCTCTATCTAGCTTTCCCTGTGACTCATCCCGGAAAGGAAAGTCAAGAAATGTCTAAAAAATCGCTGGAAGCAACGGTTCCCTGAGGGTAGGAAACGGAAGAAATGACAAAGAGTAGAATAAAAAGAAAAGGACAAATTCTTCGTGCCAAAGAGTAGAATAAAAAGAAAAGGACAAATTCTTCGTGCCAAATTCCTTGTAAGATTAAGTGTGCCGAGATCACAGATATACCGAGAATTTGGTACTTCTGAAAAGGGACCTTTCCGAGAATTTAGGGGTCTTGGAATAGAGATCTTTCGTACCTGTGTAACAGGTTGATATGAGAGTAAATTTGTATCGAATCACGTATTAGTAATTTCGTTGTTACGAATAATAACGAAAATTAGTTTATTATTTCATGTAAATTTGTTTCTTATTTTAATTACTTTTCGATATTAATATATTATTAATTAATTTCGATATCAACTTAAAAACCCCTGAAAAAGTATTATATTTGCCTGACATAAATTGCAAATAGAATTAAGAAGTAACCATCTGTTGTACTGTTATATGTATTAACTTACTTATATGTATGTAACGCAAACTACTCCTTTACATCCTTTCGCATGTGCAGTTTGCACCCTTCGACATCGTAGAATCAACAAAGTTTACGCAGTAAGTTATCTCACCCTCGTATCTGTATCGAAGGGTGGAAAAGGAAGTATCAACAAAGAAACGTGCTTGACATAGCCAAGGAATGTTTCCATAAAAGCAGAGACGTGCATGCCATGACCGATATTTCTTGCAACATTAAAAAGAAGCACGATAATCTTAAATAGAATTCGGAACGCTATCACATGTATGTTTAATAACAAATAAATATAAAGCTCGAATAACTATCTCGGGCGTACGAGCGTTACAATACAGTTCGACCGAGAATACCGAGATTTATATCAAATAACGAAATATTACCGAGGTTTATTAATATAATGAATAATTAATTGTTCAAACGATACTTTTGTGATCTTTGCGAAATATACATACATATACTTGTAGTAAGTATCCCGCAGTTTATCTATACATTTTCTTTCTTTCAAACTTTATCGATATAATCGCGATAATCGAGTCTCATAACGGTGCTAATGAAATTTCAAAATGTTTCGTATAATGTATTCATAAAAGGTAGAATATATTCGTAAACGGTGTTGGAATACTTCCGCGAGCCTGTGCATGTAGCTGTGCTTTAATTAAATTAATCAGGCACAGGGGTTAAAGGTTAAAATACGGAATATCCACCCTGGAGGCACCACCCTGTCTGGATCGGTTTCTCCAAGATCGCGGCATGGTGGTGTTAACCCAGTTACGACATTTATTGCTTTATAGTATAGGCAGCGCGTTATTAGCGGCTACGAGCGGCCGCATTGAACACTGAGCTCTTTGTCGGCGAAAGGATTTAATATTCATGCGGGCCGGTCCGGCGGGCGCGGCATTGCTTCTTCGCGACGAAATTGCGTCTGAAGGCTTCCGCGGCTCGTGAACGACGCTTTATCGCTTTTCCTCGCGTTTTTAACGAGCGAATAACGCAACCCAGTAAACGTTGATTAAGCGAGAAACATTATTTCAACGCTGCCACGTCTCGCTGGGAACCGAGGCCGCCGATGATTTAACCCTTTCTGCCTGCTTCCGTTTAAACCGCTCGTTTATTACCATCAACTTGTTTACTTTATTTTTCCTTGATTTTTTTCGTCTCTTTTTTGTTCTTCCAAGTGACCATAAACGGGGAAACTTTGGTAGTGAAATTCGATGTAAACAGGTTTCAAATAAATACGTTTCCATTTTCTGTTATATTGCATAATCACAAAGAATTGCATTACGTTGGCCAGTTTGTTGGAAGTTACACGCGTTCGCTGTTGATTAATTTTTTCATTAGGTACAAATGTTCTATGGTATCGAATAAGTGTCATAGAGAATCTAATTTTAAATTGTAAAATTCTATATGCGTATTTCACACGAATCGTTAGGATGAAGATTTTCTCGAAACTTCGTGATTTTTAATTCGTTCGTCTGACTCATGCTGATAACATACGCATTTTCCAAAAATACTTTATACGAAAATATTGCTTTCATAGGGATATTAATATAAAACTGTACTAATTTTTTCTATCTCTCGATCGTACGATCTCTCAATTGTTTTATAAATGGGATTATGTTTACGTCTGAAAATATTAATAACTGTTTGCTGACATATCGTTGATCAGATTGCTATGGAATATTTCGCGTAGATAAAAATAAAGCAAGGAAAAGATTTAAAGAAAGATACGAGGAATGAAGCTGTAATCTTCCTAAATAAACGTTATAATCTTATCATAATACGTTACATATATTTAATAACTTTCAACAGCATCTAAAAAAAGGAAACTAAGTGTTCGTGAAAGGTACGAGCTATGTAGCAGATAATTTTCAGAAGCGTAAATTCGCGTCTATTTTTAATCGGTCGCAATTTTTTTTTCTCTCTACTGTTCCGGTTAAATCTCCAAAGCCGTGGAATCACTGTTAATTAACTGGAATGCACCAGCGATCGGACTTTAGTCTTCGTTACTTTGTAATTGCGTAGCATAGAAATATAAATTTCGCAGTTACTTTTCCATTAAAAATCGGACGAACTCCATATTAAGTACGATGACGCAAATCCTCGGATTACAGCAATGAAAATGATTCAGAATTTTACTTAGATTACGCGCGGCTCCGTCCATTCGTAAAGATTAAGTTAGAATTTTCATGTCCGTGAAAAGTATTTTTGTTTCATTTTATTATTATAATCCATATGGTTGTAATTAATGTTCTTAGATAAAACCAGACGAAACTCTGAATAAATAATATAAAACATAGAACGATACGCAATGAAATTAAAGTGCTTGTTCTGCGATCTTACGAATCAAAACGAAAGGTATCGATATTAAAATATTGGATTTTTATCATACTTTTACTCGTAATGCGACGTAGAACTTACGACGATTGTATTCGTTAAAAAGAGTGAATCATGGAATACTATGATATCGGGACTTCGTTTCTGAGTATGTACAAAGAGAATAGAAGAATTGACATCTGAAACGACTTTAAGATAAAATTTAAAAAGGAACGCGATCTTTTGTCGATTTCTCTAACACGCACAATCTGTAATCTTTTTCCACGATTACAAACATCTTCAATTTACTGTTTCAACGTTGCTTCTGGGCATGACCCTGGACAGGAGGCTAACTTGGAAAAAACATATCTCAGAAAAAACAAAGCAACTAACGGAAAAACTAAGAAAATTCTATTGGCTCACGGGCCGACGCTCCAAACTAAACATACAGAACAAAATAACCCTCTACAAGGCCGTAATAAAACCTGTCTGGACCTACGGAATCCAACTATGGGGAACAGCAAGTAACTCCAACATTGAAATACTCCAACGCTTCCAATCGAAAACCCTAAGATCCCTAATTGATGCACCTTGGTATGTTACCAACGAAACAATACACCGCGACCTCAAGATACCCACAGACAAAGAGGAAATAGCAAAATATAGCTGCAGATATAGCAAAAGAGTCAACAAACACCGAAACCCCCTAATCACTGGACTACTTGAAACGACGGACCACGTTCGCAGGCTGAAGAGACACTACCTGCTAGACCTAAACGACAGATTCAATTAGTTATTTAATAATGTAATATTTACTTATTTATAATACTTACTCACAAATTATACTTATCTATAATATGTATCAACTTATTATAAATACTAGCCATGTTACTGCGCCACGCCAGAAAAATTGCTGAAAATTCTCAACGCGAGAATTGATTGTAATTTAAATAAACAATAAAAAAAAAAAAAAAATAAAAAAACGTTGCTTCTAAAGATACGAACCACAACATTTTTAAAAACACCTCCCTCTTGTTTCACAAATTACCGAATCGTCAGCTCGGTTATCGGCTCAGTTCCCTAGAATCCTTTCATTTTGTTACTTTTCTTTAGTACAGGTTGATTGCTACCTACGGTATGTCTGGTGATTAGCACCGATAAGGGTTGTGAAAATCTTTATTACTAGATGGAGTAGCTACGTATCATAGTTATCTGTTACGTTAAAAAAGCATAGGCATTTACGGTTTGAAAAGAATGAAAGCGGATATACATGAAATGGCTAATAAATGGCTGATGTATTTATTACCTACATTATCGGTAATAAATTACTTGAATTTTATTTTTCGTCCATTACTTTGTATCCTTGGAGATTAATTGACTTCTCGTAGATTAATGAACGTTTGTTTGCTTATAACTATGTCGCTTTCCTACGTTTTATTGACAATTTGGAATCTCCCGTACGTTTAATTGCCCATTTACGAGCGTCTAAAATCAAGATTAGTATATTTTCGTGTAAATTTATTATCCTTCCTTTGTAAATATAATATCGTTCAACCATTCCGTACTATTATAAGTATACTGTTTCGTAGGCAGTTTTTTAACTCGGAATATTTATGATAATGGAGTGACATGGAGGCATTAATACGTTAAATCATAATGTATATTATACACGAAAATGGAGACAGATATCATTTTTGTATCAAAATATGAATTCTGGATATAAGCAATGCAGGATATTTAAAAAGCGTCGAAATGTTTGCTTTTGCCTATTTCACAGTCAGGACAAAATTCACTTGAAACTGTGTCGAGCATAAAATAATATCAAAATGTTTATTTCTATTATTTAAAGCTTAGTTTCCAGGATCGTCTTAAACGATTAAGAAATAAATCGATCCTGGCTTACCAATTCAGTTATCCAATTACATTACAAACAACTTAATATCGAAATACTAGATTTAAATTTAAATCCTATGGAAGGAAACATCTCACGTTATCACAAAATTAATCGTTCTAAAAATAGTCTGTCCAATTCAGCTGGAAATTTATTACTCACGTATCTCCGATTCTACTACCAATTTTACTGGAAACGCTATTATCGTTGTTACAAGAATTATCCTGTTACAAGCTGGTAAACAGGTATTTAACGCAATGAGTCCAACATCGATAGAGTTGTAATTTAACACGAGGCTCGTTCCCGTAATACGAAGACGTTCGAATTATCTCGACGCCGGTTATCATCGAAAATTTTCCAATCGATTCCCGTTTGTACCTGAGCGGCTTTCATTTTCGACCGAGCTTGTTCCTTGGCAGAGATGTAGCAGCACGTAATCATCGAAGAGGTAGAGGGAACGTCATTAATGATCGAAACACGGAACGGTATTATAAGCGGGGATTTAACGAGTCGGATTAACTTCAACCTGCTGGATTAAGCAATCGTGTGGAAAAGTGGGACGAGCATAAGGATAAGAGCGGGGGACTGATCGGTTCCGGGATGAAATGATCGAAAGTCGTAGAGAGAAGACGTACGGAGGATCACATAGTGATTCACACGTCGTTGAGTAAGACGTTTTTTAAAATAAGAGATAACAAATTTCTTTTGTTTCGTTAGTCGAATGAGGTCCCGTGGAAAACAGAAATTCCAAACATTTTCTTTTCAATTTTTTATAACGTAGTCTTGTAGCTTGTATTTTTGCATGTGTGTTTTACGTATGCAAACGAAAGTGAAATTACTTTTTTTTCTAATAATTCGTATACAATGCTAAATTTTGTTATTTGTTGCAAAACGGTTGAGTGGAATAATTGTAATTCTTTCAACGTAATGAAGTATTTATACAAGCGAAAAGTTAACATTTCCTTAGTTAAAACATATTCTGTTAATTTAAATTAATGAAAATAAATCTACAAACTGTGCTTGTAAACACGAATTTGTTCGATTCTATATCATAGAATTATATTTATCAAATAGCCAATTAATCTTGCAAACGTTAATAATTATCAATCTCCACACTGTCATTTTTCAAAACATAATGGAATACATCATTACTAAAGTGATATTATCAAATGAATACATATGGAGACAGAAACCGAATGATTGGCACAATTAGAGGAATCACAAGATTCCTGGAATAGATGTCGTCACGAGCTCATTCACGATACCCTTAACAATCGTGAGCGTGAAAAAAGTTCCACGCAGCATCGGAGAGGCAAGCAATCAATTAACTAATCTGTTAATTACCGCCACGAGTCGACAGCTGTGAGCATAGTTCAAAGGAGGCTCGCGTTCAATGAGACCTTTATGATCAGAGAAAAGTGCCATCTTGTAGTTTCTTCTCGGCACATTCTGCTATTTCCTTTCATCGGTCCTTTTCCATGGCTCCCTCGAAACGCACTGATAGACCTCGTTAAACCTAATTTTCCTCCGAGCTGTTTGTTTTAATTAGCCCATTCGGCTATATTCAGCTATACGTACAACTTTCTTCAACGTGTAAAACACTAAACGCTCGTTAGGAACAAGAATTTTAATGACTAGCGAAATATTCGTAGAATTTTCAATGTGACGGTATAAATATTTAGATTTTTTTCATGTAGACATTTCTGTAGACAAATATTTGAATCGTGGAATTTTCCAAAGGGTCGTGTCTACGTTTAGAACGAAATGGACGATCGAATAAATTGCACCAAATATTTTTTTATATCTATTGAAAGCTACTTCGAATTCGTAATTAAATCGCTCTGTCGTTTCTGTAAAGTAAAGATGTTTTCGTACGGGTCTCTTTTACCTAAATTGAAGAAAAGAAAAAAGATAAAAAATAAATTAAAATACCACAGAATCGTTCAACCATTCAACAAGTAGAATTTCATATTTGACTGATTCGCCAACTAAGAAGTTCCTAAAGAAGAAATTCGATTCCGTGCGCAGAAGATTCACGGTTAATGTTGGAAAGAAAAGAAAAGAGAAAAGAAGAGAAATACTATTACCGCCGCGAAACGAAAAAGGTAACAGTATTACGACAAAGATAACCATGAAATTTCTTTTACCATTCGAAAGACCATTTTCAATCTAATTAACGGTAACCATGGAACAAAAAGTTGCGACCCACGCAACGAACGATCGGCTAACGAGGAAAAACGCTGGACTCTTTTATTTCTGGGATTTTTCTGAATTCCCGCTTTCCTCGTAGCGGTTCTACGTCGCCCGCTCATTTTCTGTCTTTCCCCTCGCATTACGCGATCCGCTTCGCGAGCATGGCATAGGTACAGCTGCAAACCGCGGCTCGTAGGGTCATCCACGTTGCAGGAAACAGGAAATCCTGAGAAGTGAAACCAAGCAGAAACGTCGGGAACGCACAGAGCCGCCACTGTCTAGGATTCGTAGTGGTAAGACAAGATTGAGGAGGTCTGCTCGTTTCGCGTGGAAATCTTGTTGCCTCGCTTTGACAGTGAGAGATGCAAATTGTGAAGTAAGCTGGAGAATATGAGTTACCATCGCCGCGTCACGAATAATCAGAGTGCACCAGGCCTGGTCTTCTTATTGTGTTTACCGAAGAAGAAGGATATGCCGTGGTACAGATAATTGATGAATGAAAATGTTAAACAAATGTTTTCGACCGATTTGCAAATCGCGGTCTACAAACGAACAGCAACTAAAGGTATTCGTACGAAACGTATAACTCATTCGTTGATAAAAGTTATTATAATTGCTCCTGGATCGACAACGAGTTAACGTATATAGAATTTCTGAAGTCTGAAATTTCGAATAATCGCGCTAACTGCCTCCTGGGGAAAAGTACTATACGAGCATAAAAACGTCCTCGACGCGTATACCTCTCAATATTTCCCGGCGGGTTCTGCACGCGCATTAAAACGCACAGTTTATATACACGACGAAGGGAAAAATGCGACGATAAAGCGAAGAATGGTACAAGGTACACGAGCGTGTTCTGAACGATTGCTTCGGCCGCAAATCGCGATCGCTAATCACGAAATAACTAGTCGTGTATGTCGACTGCTGCAAGTCGATCGATAATATGAAATAGCGAGAATAGCGAGACCCATAGAAAGCACGTTGCACAACCTTCCTAACGGATAGACACGTACCTTTTTTACACTTGAATCGTTCGTTTTTCGATACAAGGTCTTGGGTGAGGCATAAAACGCATTTTTCCAAATCGTACTTTCGCTCGAGCAAACGTACTCTTACGTAATCAGAAGTAAAAGGAACGGCAGAATTTTTATGCAGAAATTTTAATATCAATGATGCCTGGAATTATTCGAAAGTTCTCTTCGTTATACATATAAAACTAATATGAATGGGCGTGTACATATAAAACTAAGACGAAGTACTAAGATTACGTAGGGCGCGTTCTTTACGACGTTTTCTACTTACCTTAACCCGTACATTCATCCCTTGAAATATGGACACGCGTTTATTATTCGGTCTGTACACGGTGATATCGAAATCCATAAGTTAAAATTGCAACCGAGGTAAGCAACGAAAGGATCGAGAACACACGAGGTACGTGTAATATACACACACGACGATGAGTATAAACGGCGGTTCTCGTTGGCGCAATTAAAAATTCAGCATCTCGTTCCGTGGATCGAGAGCACCGTACCAAGCTCGTGCACTGTAACTACACGCGTACATCGCCGGAGAGGAAACTCCGACCTCGAGCAGACATAGTCCTCGAATTTCTGTAAACTTCCGTAAATCCTGGTCCGGCTTCCTCACCCTTCTCACCCCCATCGATCTTCCGGCCGGCTAACCGACAATTAAACTTTCATAACCTGTTCATTAGCGCGAATTAACGCGGTGCGCTAACTCATCTGGATTCCGCTAATGCAGCGCACTTAATTTACAGCGGCGGCCGTCCTCGCGCTTGCTGCAGGCCCTGGTGTTTGCCCTCCTTCTCCCCGGAGGATGGCGTCGACGAAACGGAGACAGAGGGTAAGTGAGATTATAAACGACGCATACCGCTAGACAGAGAGGGTCGGATGGAGGAACGACAGAGGGACATTTAGAGACTGATGGCGCAAACCTTTTAGGCAAACTAATGCACCGAACCTGTTACATCAGAGAGGCTACTCGCGGCTGTCCACCGTCCCTCCCTCCATCTCTCTCGCACTTAAGTCCCCTTTGCAATGCTACATACTCGTGTACCTACCAGTTGGATTTATTATGGGAAAAGCGCCTTATGCCGGCATCGGCTGGCGAGTTCTTTTAAGCCCCGAAACTGTTCAAACGGAGTTTAAGAAGGGACGCAGTTGGATGACGATGCGTTATGGTGAATCGTAAAATTTTAGAAAATTGTTTACGCGTCGTTGGAAATTCGCGTAGACGAAGTTTTATTGTACTTTACGCAATAGAACAAATCACTTGGAAGTCACTGTTGATCAACTCTGTAAATTGAAAGCATAGAAAAAACAGCGATATTACGAACACGATTTGTTTATGTTGAAGTGGTCACCATTTCTACGAAAACTCCACATCTGGTCTCTTTAATTTTCTCAAGCGCTGAAGCCATCGACAGCGTATAGACAAAAGAATAGCAGGAAGGTAGGCCATAATTAGTAGACAGGCGACGTTGGCTCCGAGGTTTTCAGTTATAAGGTAACACTGCTAGCGTGCGGACCTGGGCCAGCTCAAATTGTATTCCTACTTATTATTACACTTCTCTATTAAATGAAATATATATATCTTGTACCTTACACTTTATCCACGCGTTTTCTCTCTTTATACATCTAATAACCTCAACAGTTTAGATTCATCTTAGAATTTATCATTATTTGTATCATCTTCTTACGACGAGTGAACTTACGGAAGAAAGTATCTGTCTTTTGTAAACTGAATAACGAAGGAATTAATGAAAAGCGAAATCAGTTGGTTTTGCTTCGAAGAAACTGAAACAATAAACTAAAGTATTGCGATAGTTCTCACCGAAAATAAATCGAATTGAGAGGTGTGTTAACAAAAGGATAGAGAATAAACACTGACCTATGAGAACCTTATGGTAAGCAGGCTCCAATTATCGCGCGTATAAAGCTGTTCCTGCTACACAGAGAACGTATACACGCGCGTGCAATTACCTGCACGTCCCCGCCTACTTGTTCGACTAGAGCGTGCACACATAATTACTGTGGGGAACTGGCAATTATTAATTTAGGTGTTACACTACAGACCTATATGCCGGCTTGCTCCTTCGCGGGACAGCTGCGTTGATGAGAATCGTTTCGTAGCCCGTGGAAATTAATACATTTACAATTACACGTGTGCTGCTTTTACACGATTGCACGACGCGATGTTCGGTCGCTCCTCGTTATTACCCGTTTCTCGATACTATATATAGCTAACGACGTCGTTAAACAATCGTGAAAAAGCGCTTAACGTCGTTCGTCGTTCGATTCGGTCTTAATGAAAAACATTTCTTTGTTCGCCAGTATTTTTGATAGTATTTAAACGATAGTCGTATAATTCTAAAATTCTTTTAATTATCTTGGTAACTTAGATCGGCCCAAGTATTTAAAAGCCAATTAATTTGTTAAGAAGTAAAAAAATATGACAAACGAGCGTCGAATGTTCTGTGTTTCCTATTTAGGTTACGAAGTCAAACGTTGCTTGATCATGAAAAGTCATAAAATAATTCATGAATTATCCGTTCTTAAATCTTGTGACTCGAGATTAAGTATCCAAGTTTCGAGCCTCGTATAGTTCTTGACATGTGATACGTACATATTCTTAGTATTGAGGTATACCAACGTAAAATACATCGATACGAAGTGATACAGTAATAAACATAAATTTTCGAGACACGTCTAGGCATACTATGATTATGCATTGTAAATCAGCATCCATTGCACAATCGATTATCTAAATGGTACTATATCACCCAGCATCCCAAACACTGTAATTACACATACTAGTAATGATTTTGGTAAATGTTATTACTTGAATAATCTCCATCCTTTCATCGGTTTGATCATTCAATTTACATGTTTAATCTAAGTCACTCGAATGTGTTTATTTATCGTGTGGTTTAACACATGTTACACCTATTCGAATATTTAAATAGCTATGATAATAATTTTTGCATCGTAATCGCTGTGTTTAAAAAAAAGTAACGTAGACAGGACACGAAGCAAGAAATAACGTATTGGAACAAAGATTATTATTCAAAATAAGGACACGCATACATTTCTGATGCGAAAAAATAATACGGTTACAGGAATTATTTTAGTAGCAGCCAAGCAGTTTTAAGCAACTCGATCAATTTCAATATTTTAGTTAAGGAAATTTGCTCGAAACGAATTAATTGGTTTCTAAATTTTCCCCTCAATTTAAATCACCACTAATTAAAACAATCGCGAGCGTCATTTGAATCTCACTAAAAATATCGACGAATAAAAGGGATTGATCCAAATCTTTACTCATTGTCTAACGTGTACTCGATAAAATGATAGGAAGCATACATAAAATCCCAATTTAGATCAAACGTTACAACTCTTATCGCACGATTTCCAAATCCATGAAATTCACACATTACGAACAGAGAAGATAATATCGTGCCACTTAATCATCGAGGACACGTAACCGAAAAAAAGAAGGAAAAAATCGGAAGATCTAACGGGTATCCGACTTAATTACAAGCCAGCATATGGACCGGACCCCAAGTTGGTTCCCTTTCCTCTCGCGGTATGAATATCGCATTAAGTCATGAGTGAGAGATAGCTCCGGGCAGGGGTGGGCCCCCGATGGGAAACTACGAATTTAATAGAATAATAAATGGAGCCGTCTGCGTTGCGGCGATGCCGATGGCGACGACCACGAGACCTCGTGGTACGCGTACGTACACACCAGGAAGATAATTCGGTTCCTTTTTCCTCCGAGCGGCTCGATTCCCTTCGATTCCACCCGTGCAACGCTTCTTCTTCGATGTCGAAAAACATCACGCTGACAGATACCACGCCGAGGTATCGTTAAATTGCTGTAATCGGGATATAATGTAGCAGAAATATCGTAGGAAGTTGACCGGCCCGGTAAACTTTTATAACAGTGATTACGGTAATAGTCGACATTACGCGGCGCGATTCTTTTAAGAAACAAACCGCGCGCTTTATATGCGCGATTATAATAGCGCGTGTATAAAAGAAGTTGCCGAGTAACGTTTCGAACGCGTTCGAGTTTGCCCTGACTCTTTCATCTCGACGAAATTTCACCCCGTTATTGCAGGTTTCTCAGTCGAAGTTTGCGTTATAGAATAAACAGAGTTGCCCGAGGCCATGTTCCAACTTGCGCGAAGAATTTGTTGAAAATTAACTTTCCAAGAGTAGATAAATTATATATCATTGGTTATTATAAATTCGCACAGTGTACAATAGCAGCGGAAATTATCAAGCAACTAGATCGGTTTCAAATTGTACTGATATAATCACGGCAATCGTGTTTCATTATAGCGGAAATAAAATTTCAAAATGTTCCATGTAACACTCGCGCAATATCCACGAGAATTTTCTATGGTAACTATTCAAATATTTCGCGGATCATTGTAGCTTTGCATTTTACGAAATATTTACAAAACACCGAGCATGATGGAATAATTGCAAGAAACACGTGCGCCGTTCGAGTAAAACACCACGCCAGAGTGTCATCTTGGTCCCAAGGGATTGAACAAGATGTCCAGCGTTAATTACACGCACGGCACGCTTTACACGCGGAAGCGGAAGCAACGGAGCCGTCGGTTAAAGTGGGGGAGTCCCGGACAAATATGCATGTATGTATTCCCGAAAAAGCGTGGACACGAGCCGCGGGTCGTTCGATCTGTCGCGTTACACGCCGTTGCAATTTTCAGCATGCGAACGAAAGAGACGATAGATCGGTCGGGGCTCGTGTTAGCACAGTTTACAAAATAAACACTGGTGCTTGTAGCAGATCGGAAAGGGCGACCGATGATGGTCAGGACGAGGCGAGGAGAATGGAGGCAGCGTCCGTTCTGCACTGATAACACAATTAGCTTGTCTCGTCATGCGCGACCTCTGATAAGGGATTCCCTCGCTCTTGTCCTCTCTCTAACATCGCTCACCCTCCGCTTCCATCGCCCGTTCTCTGTCCTACTCTCTCTGTTCCCCTTTCTAGTATTCGCACATTGTTTCTCTTCGTCGTAGCAGGCTTGCATACCCCCTATCCCTCTAGCCCACTTTAGTCGCTCAGCGAGCAGGATCGCGCTCGTCAGTCGAGTAAATCCAGACGAGAAGATCCCTTGGGAGTACACGGCGTTTCAGGGACGCGCGATAAGGGCAGCGGGGGTACAGCTTAACCCTCTCCGAGATGCGAGAAGGGACACAACACGCGGGGTGAGCCGACCCCAACGTTAATACCTTCCGGCAGGTTTTCTTCACTTGATTTATTCCGCAGGGGCTGAAATCGCGTGGCATGGCACGCACGTGCGTGCACACGCGCTGCCGTGCCGGTTTTCGCACGGACAAGCCGATCTGTGTGGGTGCACCGAGGGGCAGCCCGGACCTGCAGCCATCGAACCAACTGGATATATACTTTAACGAAGTCCGCCAAATGTCCGGGTCGTGTCCTGGCGAACAAATTTGTCGAGGCACGAGGGATGATTCCACCACCGATGATGAAGAGCCAATGAATGAAGAGGGAGGGAATAGGTTGGATCTCGCGATTTTTTCAGCAGGCTACTATAAATGAACGACGAAAACATCTTTGTTTTGGAACTCGGTTTACTAGCGTCAAAGGTGAGCGTCGAATGCAAACGGAATATTGTCTTGACCTTTCAGACGTTTAGAGAAAATCCGTAAGTACAATAACCGTTATGGCTTAGGAAACTTATGCGACTTAATAACTCGGATTTAAGCGTTCCGGGAGTATTGTAGTGTATTTATATACTATTTATGTACTACCTGCATAGTACTTGTATAATACCTGCGTACTACCTGAATAAATATTCTAGCATTTCAAATGATTTTCAGTAAAACGGGTATTATTGAAATATGTAAATAAAATTGACAAGTTTATGACTTTAATTATAGTTAAGAAATTTTACAATCCATATCCTGCTAGTTGGAAGTTTAAGGTTTAACGTTTAACGTTTTACGTTAAGTTTAACGGAAGTTTAAGTTGGAACGTTAAAGAAAATATATATATCTTTGAACCGTAGTATATATTGTGTTACGAGCGGATTTTAGGGTACAATAAAGGCTTCGGAGTTAGAGGATGATGCTATTAAAGCATAGTTAACTATTTGCAGATGACCATTTGCAAGGTGCTATTTCGGCCATTTTATGGAACTTGGCAGTTATACAATTTTAAAAGGTTATAGCTTAAGAAACAAAGTTATTCTAACAGAAGTTAGCTATATTTTAGTGAATCTACACGTGTATTAGACTATAGTATATTGCAGATATAATAATATTTAAAATAATTTAGAATATTTTACTTGTATCTACAGAAAATCTACAAGAAGAGCAGAAAGAATTATTATTTTAAAACAATTACTATATTAATCCTTATCGATGTTTTAATGATGTACATTTACATATGGAAATTATATAATTCTAAATTACGAATGATTGCATCTATTAATATTTTACATAAGATCTTCCAAGACATTGTATAGCCTTTTAACCTATTTTTAACCGATGTCCTCTTACACGAAATCTCTGACCGGTGCCCCCAAAATCACATCTGAACCGGTTTTGGCGTCAGGACACCGAACATTTTGTCTACTCCGAAACATCATTTTTCTAACATAAATTTTCAATCGATTGACGTATAAACTATCGATGAATTAATTAAAAGCGACACGAAAAAATACTAAATAGTATGTCTTTTAACTAAGGAGGGCGGCATATCCCATCGAAAATTCCAGTGAAAAATCATTTCTCTCGGACGTTTTTCAGAACGGTCGAGTCATTGTGGAAGCGATAGGAGGACGAAGGAAGGAAGCACAGTGTGACGATGCCTACGATTGAAAAGAAGAGGCCACCGGGAAGCGGTAGCCATAGACCTCGGCGCAGTGGAGCATAGGGGGTGGCAGCGGTGCGGTAATAGCATAAATCCGCGGTTGTAGTCGGCTCTCTCGATGCCGCCAGGGCGGGGGAAGGGACAGGCCAGGAGCAGCCGACTGTCGGAAGAAACGACAGTCGCCACTCGACGCCTGCATCGAACAGAAGGCAGCCTGTGCGCAGACGCAAGCCGCATTTTTCGAGAGTGCATCCGTTCCCCGGGACGAGAATCGAAACTGGTTTCGAACGTGGATCATGATCCCGGTGAAATCGATCGCGACGCAATGAAAACTCAACGAACCGTTTTTCGCGTTACCTTTTCCCCGTCCTTTTAAACGAAAGCCAAAGATACAAACCGACGAAATTGTTTGGTGCTGTGACAGTGTTGATTCCTTTTCGTGAGAAACGGAACGACAGCCGAAGAGGACTCGAGCTGAATAAGACGCTCTTCTTATCGGATAACGTCCAGGAACCCGGTTCAACAAGCAGCGATTCGAATGGTGAGTCCTATCAATTTTGTTTATTGTTCATTCAGTTTGACAATCGCGCAAACGATGCGTTGTTATTTAACACGTTCACGGCCGCTGATTTCGTGGAAATCGTCGATTAGAAAAGCGTAAATCTTTGGTATTGAGGAAGGGTAAATTATCGTGATTTATGACAATTGTTCTTATTAAATGTGAATATACGGAAGAAATTCCTCTGCTTGTAACCATTGATAATTGAACTATCGGAATATAATTCAGCTATGAAAGTACGTAATATTATGTCAGCTGCCGTTACTGTGTTAACCCTTATTCGTTCTTTGTTTTCGCAACTTTGGTGTCGAATTGACACGACGATGAATCGTCGTTACGAAGAAAAAATAAATGCCTATAAATTTGGATATTCACTTATTACGGTCTTTATACATCGGAACGTAAGATAATAGAATGCTATCAGAACTTGCTGTCTTTTTAACATACGTAATATATAACAACGTGTGAAATTGATACAAGGAACGAATGAGAGTATATTCTAGATCGATGTTGAATCGGAGATATTCGAAAATGAACTTTTGTGGTTGATTTCTAAAAATGCACGTGTGTGTCAATTTGACGAAAGTAAGGAGGAATAGAGAAGAATAGTAGAGAAACGAACGTGTACTATTCTAAACACAATTCGATGTTCGTGTTCGTTGATTGTATAGTTGTGTGATTATTGTAGACTTGACTCGCTGGTTTACTTTGAAGTCGTACGTCGTTCAAAAGTCGTACAACGAATATTTCTCTCTTCGATCGAGTCAACGCTGAATCAAAAAATATACTTTTGCGATGCTAAGCAGAAGATTTTGAAAAGGAGCCTGTGTTTAGTATGTTCTATCGGTAGTTGAACGTTTAAATCGATTCGTACGAAAATAAAATCGATCGTTTATTTAAAGAACTTCGGTTTCATAATTGATCGTGTACATAGCTACTTCTAAAGACAATATACCAAGTTGTCCGTGCCATTCATTAGTAAATCAAAATACACAAGCTATTTGATACGTAATATTATTCAAATCACGGACACTTCGATTACAAAATGAAAATCGACAATGAGGAACTACTAACGTAACTGTCTTCGAAATTTCTCTGTCCCAACTTTCTCACTTTCAAAAATTCCTAAACATTCGAGATTATTCGAGATTTTTTCAACCTTTTGTCTCAAGTTCGATATGGAGTGAGGAAATATAGAAGTCAAAGAAGAATAATTAAGATAAATCTATTATTTCAAACATCCAAACTTCTCTTCGTCGAAGCTACGAAGAGAACGTCATTCGTTTCGAAATATTTCACACGCCTTTCACCGTTCGAAAAGTTCTACATATTTATATTAGAAACTTACTTCTGAATAGGAACAGTTTAGAAAGAAATTCGTCACATATCCTTTATCGCTTTCGTAATACCTCGACATATTCGATGGTATTGTCGAATTTTCTAACGTTTAGATCCCATACCACAAAATCTGTCGCTTATAACCAGCAACAATATACATATACACGATATATACACCGATCGTATCAAGCAGGAATTATTTATCCATAGCCTGTTATCGTCATTCCATTTGTACCGTGAATAATCTGTTTACGGCGAGTGGAACCCGCTTCAACAACAAACTTGACTTTGTTTCTCTCTCTCTTTCTCTCTCTCTCTCTCTCTCTCTCTCTCTCCTTTTTTGTCTCGTAATAAGGGCCGGGGGTCAGTAATTGTGAAATTTCGGTCTCGAAGACCTACGTATGCCCTTTTGGTTTTCCAGTCAGTGTAAACGACCGGATATTATTAACGGCTATAAGATACCGTTACCCAGTAAACCGACCGTGTTTACCCGGTTTCGTAAAATTTTTTCGAAAACTCGGTCATTTCGTGCGGCTGTTGTCCAGAAGGTGAAGATTCGAAAACAGAAGAGAAAAAAAAGAGACAGATGAGAACCCCTGGGATCGTGCTGGTCGGTATTGTATGCTTTGGGGATGAGTCCTCGTCGAAAAAGATAATGAAGCGAGGAACGATGATAAAGCGTGCGAGAAGGGAGGGGGACAGATAATACTGTAAAAAGTTAGGAACTTAATGTCTTTGACCATTAGAAGAGAGTCACAGGCAGATTGGGTTAGGTATACGTTGAACGTCAGATTAACGTACACCGGACGGTGAAATATTTCCGCTTCCTTTCTCGCGTTGAACACGCCTCGTCCTTTTAGCTCCGAACAATAGATGGGGGGCCACGTTTATTTCCGGACAGGATTATATTGGCTTCTATTGCCGACTCGATGAACCCATGATCGGATCGGATCAGCTAACGAATAAAAACACGATCTCGCGATCGTTTTCATCGTAACACGTTCGTACGACTCCCGTTTGCTTCTGGCTGGTCTGGATATCGATATAGGAAGGCTGTGGCTGTAACTCGTGGCGTGCAGCACTGTGTGCGTGTATGTCATGTGTGAATGAGCGTGTGGTAGTTGATGGAAATTCTTCTGTTACGAGGAATATCAATTCTGTCTCCGAATACGGAGCGAAAAGGGGTAATTGTTTCGTGTACTCGCGATAGGAAGATTAATGTTTATCGTAAAATATAGCAATATGATCGTTGTTCGATGTCTCGTAACTACTCAATTTTTTTCTGTTTGTTGCTTTGGCAAACACGACCAATTACCGCGTGTAATAAAATAAATTCACGTTTGACATGTAAAGATAGCTGCGAAACTTACACAATTTACTTTTTTCTCGGATTAATGGTTGTGGTATAAAGTACAAGATTGTCGATGAATGTCTGACAGCGAACAAAAACATTAATTCTTTCAACGATCGTAAGCGCACTAATTCTTTCGAATGACCTATTTTTGAAGCTAAGTATGACTATTGGAAGGAAATTGATAAAACATCGTTAGATTAGGCAGCTTTCGGCTTTCTTTCATCTCGTTTCTTCTTCGTATATCTTCATTAACATAAGATTCAACATTACAGATAAGCTCTGTGCTCTTATCGAATCTCATATTTTCCTTTACCCTTCCCTGAGTTTCTCAACGGGGAAAACGAAGCTTACGAAAAGTTTATTCCTCTAAAACGATTCTATATATATAAAAGAATGACCCGGAAATGAAATACGAGAAGATAGATGCGTACATCGTTGTTACTTCATTCGCGACATACATCGTACGATTTAAATTAACGAACGAAGCAAAACAGTTAAAAATTTGCCAATAAGTATAACGAGTAAATCTTTCGACAATCGCGACCGACCGTGCATTTTTACGCGTTAAATATCCAACTGTCTGGCGTTTCAATTTTTCCTACTTCCTAACATCTGATTCCATTGTTTTAGCTATGAATTATATGGAAAGCCGATATTTTAGGAATCTAATCGATAAGAAGCGATATTCCGTAGACAAGTTTGGTTGTCGAGGTCAGAGATACCAGGTTAACGGAGGTCAGGATCCGTGTTCGGGTCGCGTCGAGGCCATAGAAAAGCGGATCGAGATCAAAGTAGATTGCGATCATTCGTCGCGAGCCTGCTGATGTACTTTGACTCGTTTCTTCTTGCGAGCGTAGCTTAAACGGTCGCTCCGCTGCAGCTTGTATCCACGCAGGTGTAGGCCTTATGACAATATTATGAGCGCCCGTGCAAGTCGCTTGTCGATCCTGTTTTGTAACCCCGCCAGTGCAGCTCTTCGAGTTTATACGTCGACTTTTCTTCCGATAGCAAGCGAGTGAATGCGCGCGCGCGAGCTATGACACGAGCGTGTAGTTCTTGCACGCTATTAACGATTGATTAACGGTGAAAAGCGGTTCGATTTGGTTCATTCTTTCTTCTCGATATTATCTATTTGGACGGAAGGTGAATCATTTAAAGATCTTTTTCCTTCTTATTAGTTTTCTTCGAAGTAACTCTAGTCAGCGCCAATTTTGTTATGCCAATTATGTACTTGAATTACCTGTTCGTTTCAGGATATGTCGTTGGTGGTGATGTTTGATAATTATTTTTGATAAACGTTATCTCTTTTACGATGAATGATTTGAATAACCAAAATTGTATAACTGTAAATCTATAAAACTTCCGTCTTTATAATTATTTTCATTACTCTGGTATTTTTATATATTTTTAGTCTTAAGGTTTGTTTGTGATAGTGACACTTGGTTTTAATCGAAACGCGCGATATTGCGGATCAATTAATAAAATAGCAAAATAGTATTTTTCGTTAATTTTCGTTTTTTCTTTTTTTTTTAACAGAAAGGAAAATTTAATTTCATCCTCTGTTTAAAAATTTGATTATTTTACCGGTCGATATGTATGTCTTATCTAAAAAAACAGACTGGTTTCATAAAGATTAGATACGTAAAAGAATGGGACTCACTGGTGAATTTTTCAATCGCGTCGTCCAACGGGAAATATCGTCGGAAACAAGTTTTCCGGCGACTTCCTGTTCGATAATTCCATCGAATAATTGAATCAAACACTCTGGGAATCGCTCATAAATCGGGCTCGGTACTAGATTGATCGTTCGTGTTTGCGAGTTACATTAAGTTAGGACAGTTTTATGAACATGTCATTCGAAGTTATTAATCCTGTTTCGAAATCTCGTCAGCACGGCTTTCGCTTCTTGCAATTTGTAATAATGCGTTTCGTATACGTATACGTTGCGCACCTCGTGCTCTTCCTCTTAAACACACGATTCTGCTCCAACAAAATCTTGTATATTGTACACACGAGTCTTTGTCAAAGATCAATTTCAAACGGGTCAATTTTAATTCTTCCAAATCCGAATACCATATAATCTATTTTCAATGGAAATTCGTACGAATATTATCATATTGACAGGCGTGAAAATTTCGTGCCAACTCGTCTTTCTCGCTCTAAAGAATTAAAAAAAAACCAGTCACCGGTCGAGCATTTTACAAATTCTCGTCCATCGACCGAGTGTTTGATACAAAAAAAGAATCGTGCAAAGGGGTAAATCAGAATCGTGTTCCACGACACGGCGTGTAGTTGAGGAAGATCGAACGTCCTGAGATCGTTCGTTTTAGTTATGCAGGAGCGTGTTGTGGCAAGAGCACGAATCGCCTCGATCCTCGCCTTAATATTACTTCACGTAAGGCTGCGCACTGTGTGCATACATTTCCACTCTATATATAGGCATTTACGAGGCGGGATAAACGCGTCAGATGGATGGTGCAACACTTTCTAACGTGGCTCTTGATCGGAATATCGGATTCGACGTCGATCCCGATTACGCGTACAGGGCAGATTCATCTCACGTTCCTTTTTTCCTGCGGTTTAACGACGAAAGTGCACGCACCATGGTGTTGTAGTCGCTATGTACCTACTTATACACCACGCACGCCCAACTACCTCGGCCATGACACTCTTTTCATTTCGACGCGGCTCGTGCACTGTCTCCAAGAAACCTGGAGAATGTGAGGAAATTTTCGATGAACCCCGCTCTCACACATTTTTTTTTTCTTTCTTTCTTTCTTTCTTTCTTTCTTTTGGGCGTGGTGAAAGGAACCGACCGTTCGAAATCCACGATTTCGACGATCATCCTCTTTATTGGATTAATTAAGACGTTTTCATAATTTTACGACTGCCCGTCGAGTTTATTTCCAGTAATCGTGTCGCTGGAGAAATGTGGGAAAGCTTTTATGGTGTATCGATGGCTGTGAACGAATGAGTAGGATGAAACGTGAAATGAAACCTACGACTCAAGGTAGTTAACATGTTTTAACCGTTTATGTATCGTTTATACATCAGCACTTGTATCACACCGGTTAAGGTTCGACGATATTCCAAAAATACACTGTAAAATATAACTCTAAAGATGTTTCACTTAGCGATCCAGATAAAAAGCTAGATATATAGCAACGGTTTGTAACGATTTCTCAAAAAGAAGCTACATAAAGCGCGACAAATTTGAGATTGCCTTAAATCGTGGATTTGAAGCAACCCCAAGAATAGAAATATTCGATTATCCGGTAATACCGGGTGTGGAATCCCTTCTGAAAATTCGTATATCCGTCTTAGCCGTAAATTCCATAGTCGAATTGAAATTCAAGTTTAGATTTATTCTCGGCGACGGAAAAGGCCGCAGCTGCGCTTAGACCGTGGTGGATTTGAAACGAAGCCTCGTAGGTGTATACGATATACAAACGAACGAAAAAGGGGTATGAGTGATCGGGGAGGGGTCGATAATTGTGACAGAAATTCAATCCTTTGGATGGTGAACCTAATGCCCGGTAGTGACCGCCAATTCAATCAAGTGCCGACCAATCGTAGCCCTCGATACGGGATTTTAGCCTCGGATCGCGGCTGGGGATTTTGACACGGTCCACCGGGGCCAAATAAAATGCCCATAGATTCTATGATTGTACACGCGTATACATATATGCATATATATTCACCAAAACGAAAATAGGTATTAACTATTCAATGGCGCGAGCCTGATGAACCGAACTGTATTTGTGCGTAAGCCGTTCGTCAGTATCGGAGACAAATTTCCGACGTAGTAGCAGGACGTGCTCTGTTTTGAAAGGGGTTTCCAAAAAATCAAGAAAATCCTTTGGTTTCCACGAACGTAGGAGCGATATATATTTTTTCTTTCTTTTTTATCCATTTCTTATGGAAGTCTCGTGAAATCGATGGAATCTTGTTTTTTTTTATTTTTTTTTTTTTTTTAGAAAAGCTAGTTGGACGAGGATCAAATAGGATTCTCTAGTCTGGGATTAAGGGTAATACGTAACTCGCGTGATATTGGTTAATCTCATATTGCTTAATATAATGAGAGGATCGTGTTACATTGATTTTTATGTCCACCTCACCGGTTATAATTTGAGCTATGTTAAGAATCGAAGGATACTTGCGCGTAACATAACAATCTTGGAAGAAAAGGTAAAGCAAAGGACGATAGCAAGCTGCTCGCCTTTTCTATTTATTTCGCACAAACCAACCGGCATTACGAGTTCGATCACGAATTCAGCGTCAAACTAAATTTTCCGATTTTCCTTTGTATCGAGGGTCTCGAGCGAAGAGAAAGAGAAAAGAGCGCGTGGCTCTCTCAGTCGCTGCGTAACTCGGCCCGTAACAAATTAACAACACGTGTTTCGCATTCGCATCGGCGCGTTGCAAAGGCGACGCTAAACTTTATGGACCTGTGTTTCCAGCGTAAAGTCAGTCGAATCATAGCATCCGTGCAAACTCCACTTTACCCAGAGGGGAACCATATCCCGCGTACGACGCGTGAAGGCGCGCAAATGACACGTTATAATCCTTAATCATCGTATAGTTATCTGCAAGTGTATACGTACATATGAATTTTCCAATTACTCAAATTTCTTTTGCATACAGAGATAAAAGCAAGTAAGCTCTTAAAAATAAACAACAAAAATCACTTTAACGAAACTCTTAGATCAGTTATGTACTTGTACTTAGGTACAGCAATACACTTACATAGATACTTTATGTATGTTTCCTCGAGAACAGAGAAAGCGTACGACACAACTCCGCAGTTTAGCGTTACGGTAAACGCGTGGTCTAACAGTTTCGTGACGGAGAAGTAAAGTTGTAAAGTTAGGTTTTAAATTTCGAGTTGAACGTTATAAGCTGAGAGAAGGATCGAGTCTAAACGAAAAATGACGCGAAATAACACCTGCGTTTTATCGCTTACCGCTATTTATTGTGGGAAAACGTTCTTCGATGTCTCGACAAAGGGGCAATAATTAAAAGAGTCGATTTTAATTCGACCGTGATGAAAATTTAAATCTATGCATTTCATAGAGACGACAATTTATTTGAACGATACTCTCGCGTCTCGATTTTTCTTTATTAATTTCTCATAATCAATGACTAATGCTCGTTGATAGCGCCATTTCTTACTCATATAAAATGTTACAAGTTCTGAATCATTGCAATATCAATTCCTTTTTAAGAATAGCAGCACGATTAAAAGAAAAATCGAGGGTGTCGGTTGTAAACTCTCGCTCTACTGACACATAAATAATTAAAAGAAAGTACGAATTTCACTCTCAAGCCTAGGCGTGCTTTCATGCGGCACTTTTAGGTGTTCGAACGACTGCACGAAATGCATTTCGTAACGTTCACCTCGGTGTAGACAGCGTAGACCTTGCGACGTGTCGCGAAAGGTATTTCTAGCTAGTTCTACGCGAACAATTAAGACACCTGCGCTAATTTCTCCATCGTGGGAGGCGTTACGAGTGGCGGTCGTTTCCTGGTAACACCGGTATCACCGGTGAATCCAGTTCACTCTGCGTGCACGCCATTTCCGAGTCACGTAACCGAAAAATCTTCTATTTTAACGGACACTACGAATATAATTCAGAAAAAAGAAACGGTTTCTTAGCTTCAACCATTGGAACAGCGTTTCTTTCGGAAGAATCTGGGATACATATTACATTTGGTTTCACCGTGATTTCATACGTAAAAAGAGAGAGAAAAACTTGCAGGAAAAGACTTACTCGAGTGATATATAAAATCGAATATAAAAAAGATAAATAATTCGTAGAATGAAACTTGATCAAAATTGTATATGTTTTTAAGTTTAGATCGGAGGTTAGAATTAAGTATGAATCAGATCGAGCGCGATATCAAATTGCGTGTATAAAATAGTCAGGGTGTAACGAGAAGTTAGAAAACTGCGAAGTAGTATGAAATCGAATATCTATGAAAAAATCAGCTGGTCGTATAAATAAAAATACGAATTTCCCGATGGTATGAAAATTTTGGATATTTCGTGATTACGATAATCGTAAGATCCCTAAGATAAATAAATTGAAAGAAACTTATCCTGAAACCTACTACTACATAGAGCTTTGTCAAGAACAACGAACTCCGTTAGATTTTTCGTATTCTTCGTTTCTTTCCTCTTACATAAAACACGTAGACGATCGCTTTGCCCGCGACACGTAACGTGTCGTAAAGCAGGCTGAGAGTCAACCGGAAAGTTCTCTTCTCTGTTGCTCCGAGGCGCGATTCAAAACTGTTCCGGCGAGGTGGAAGCGGTAGCTGCTCACTGAATGCCTTATGAACCAGACGAACGGACATCCTGGCGTTACGTAACTTTGACCAGCGACGAATAACCTTCTAATCTTTTCATTCCACGCTTCGTCAACTACTCTCTCCGTTTTCTTTCTCTTTCCTCGTTCCTCTAGCGCTCGTTGCTCTCTGTCCGTTTTACATTTTTTTTTCTCTCTTCTTTTTTCGAGTAGCCACCTTTCTCCTGTGAACAGCGAGACGATCCTCGAACGAGGTCACCAGACGGTGTCCGTGCCAAAATCACCTGGCAAAAATTGACACCTACGTGATGCGAAGAATCGCAGCATTTATACAGATCACGTTGTTGGCCACGAGTTCAGCCCTTGAACGTGAAATCATCCGTGAGAAAGTGTACCACGCGGTTAAATTGCAGCTTTTCGCATCTCTTATGACGCGTCTAAAGTATTATGTTGCTCGTGTTACGTGTAAAATCTGTTACTTGTACAGAGAAAATATATTATTTGCTTTCGTGGAGTAGAAATATTGTTCCACATAAAACTTCTAACGTCCAAATGTTGCAAATTGTGCGAAGCACTTGGATTTCTGAAACATTTTTCATAATGTCAATTTATGATTTATAGAAAATAAGATTCATTTATTACAATCGCTAGTGTTAAATCGTATCCGTCGACGCCAACAGGAAAATTTACGTTTTGTCAAACATGTTATAAACTTTCCGAATATTTGTACCTCAAAACCCGGTATTCATCTTTCCCCACAGCAATTTCCATGAAAACAAATGTATCTTTGTTGCATTCTCACGATCGCAATTTCTCTTTTTCGCGATAATCACCGTACACCGGATACTATGAGCGTCGGTTGTCTCTCGCAATGGGTAACGGGAATACCAGAAAACAATACGAAGATACGAACGCAGCTCGTCGACGGTATAGTAATTTCTCTGATTATTCTGTTAACTTTACCTCAGTGTCAATGGTTCTTTTGTTAGCATCCTATCCTTTCACCACCCGATACGACCAGCTCTCAAGGATTTTACCGATCTTTGCTTTCGATCGTTGCTTACCTGCCTGCCTACCTGAAGCATGATCGTTCATGATGTATATACTGATAAAACACTCGATCCAGTTATTTAACTCTCGATTATCTGACCTATTTGTGGAACTAGTTTTCCACCCTTTGAGGGTGTGAAAATAAAACGAGTGAAAATACGGTGGGAAAATCATAATTTAATTTAATTAATTTAGGAAATAGTTACATATCTCTTTATCTTTGAGATTTCTTTTGGCACTAGATACAAAAAATATATATCTACTTTCAATTTTTTTATAGAAAATAAATTTTAATAATTTCAGTTGATATTTTGGTAGATATCGTGTTTGATAGCTTTCGCGAATCTTTCTCGAGTTACTTAACTGATTTACTTAACCCTGCTGCGATACTCGAACCTTTTACTATCTCAATCTCGCTTTGGTTTTAAGCGAAAAAGGACTTGTAATATCTTTGGGAAATCTTTAACATACAAATGAAGCAAGAAATCACCTGTATCACTGTAACAATTCTCCCTTCTGTTCTTCGAACTTAGGACATTTTCTGGCCATAGAAAACTACGATTGGCTTGTAGATGATCCGACAAATTGCGACAAAGAGACGTTGAAGCCCAGTAGGATACGAGTCTGCGTAAATACCTGTTCTATTGTAACAGACGGAAGTACGGTGTTCCTCTGGCCCCTGAATGAGCGATACAATGAAACTGTGGTTCGAGCAGTGGCGTAATGATCACTACCGTTATATCTCTCTTGAATCGAGCAAAAAAACCGGCATCGAATACTTCATTGTGTCCATAAGGTCGCACCTTTTTGTAAGTTTGCTTGGTTGTCACAGGTAGAAGGCTGGAAAATATTACGCAGTGATATTACTTTCAAAAATTATGCTATTAAATACTGTTCGGCATATTTTGTCTTAAATTCAGAGAATTTTCACGCGATTGATCGGAGCGTTATTAAAAATTATAACGATAGTATCAATTTTCTTCCCCAAAAAGCTACCTTCGTTTCGTAAACGAATAAATTCGATAAACGAAACATTCGTCTCTAAAGCTTATTCCCTATTTTGCAAGTTTATTTATTACGATTAAATCGTCGCCTATTGTTATACCATACATCCTCTTAAACAACCCGTGTTTTAGACAGAATCGAAACAATTCATCCCTTTAATCGTGACTCGATATTAAGCATACGTTTGACGCGTCGAATATGGTGAGAAAAGGCCAATCTGCGAAAAGACTCGAGCATTGTACTCCTGTTCATGCATCGAAGCACAGTCATATTCAGCAAATTGAGCGAGAAATCCGACGCATTGGTTAAATCCTTTCTTTCTGGCACGATTCAGCCAGGCTTTATAGACTTTCCAGTCGACCGAGCATCGATACAATTCGCCGTGTTTACATGCCTGACTTGGTCACTGTTCCAGCCAAGTCATTCGGCACACGTTTCCATCCCATATTCGATACGAGGCGAATCAATTAGATGCTCTTCAATTATAGGAGCGTGCACATGCGTGTGCAGACATACGCGCATGTATATGGTCGACCATCTGGGAGAACGATAGATGAAAAAGGCATTTGACGATTTCGATTATATTTTTCCGATGTTTGTTGCATACGCGTGTGTTTCCTTGGCGAATACCGTTTCACTTGGTATATGTAATTGTTATCATCACAGGTGCAGTTTCTATTTAAAGATCGGCCCCGTTAATCGCCGAGTGTACAGGGTTAGATCGAAGATATTGGTTGGCTGGTCAGAGGCAGCTTTGATGAATTCTGTTTAGCCTCGTTTGCAGCGTCTTTGCGTTAGTATTCCGTCACGACATCCGCTGATAACGATTCTTCTTTGAACGTGCGCTGTTTACTATGGAAGTTGGTTAAAAGAGTCATGGTTTTTTCATTAGCCGAGTTGAGATTTGTATTTTGTTATTTCATAGGAGTTATGTGATAGAATTTTAGAACTGCTTTTGCTATATTGTTGTGGATAAAGTAATTTTTATATAAAGGGATATTCTCTCTCTCATATTCTATATGAGTTCTCTCAACGTGAAATATTCGATCGATCATAATTTTCATCTTCTCTTCTCTGAAAGAAGTTTCATCGTAAAACCAAATTTCTGGCAATAAAATGTCGATCTTTCTTTCTCCTTGCTGCTCGCGTAACACGTTACGGAACTAACGAAAATCGTAGACGTAAGATACTTAAAAACGGGAAATGTTAAATTCCCTTACCAGAATGTAAAGTCTTACTACGACGAAAAACAAAGTCCCACCGCACATTGCCTGCTAGCAGATTTCACAATTTTGATATCGGAATTTGTAATTTTATTTTCTCACTGATATTTTCATAATTATTAGGTAAGCTATACCGAACTTGTCTTATTTTAGTTCTACCTTAAAGCAGATTTTTTAATCTGAGGAAAGGACTTTTATTTTATTGTTAATATAAACGTCTCTTTATTTTTATTTGTATCGACCATATTATTAGAAATCGTAAATGGTTTAAATTTCACTGAATATCCATTCAAACGATATCCATCGTGGTCCTTACCGTACCATCGATCGTCTAAGGAAACTTTAAAATCGTCAAAAGGGAAAAACTCGGGTAAACGACATGGATATAATTACTGGCAACACTGGCTACGATGTTGCCGTGGAGCCGTGGTAAGTGGGCCAACCAGTGTGTGGGTCAGTGCCAAACCGCGTCTCGAACTCGATCTCGACGAGGGATGAGGCTTTCTCAGGGCCAGCGACCGTTGGCCTACCGAATGAACTCTCATCGCGGATCTGCCCGCCATCGATTCGATCTACGATCTCCTCGTCTCGCGTTACATCGATCCATCGTAACGGATTACCACAGCCGCAGGCCAAACCGTGATCGTTTGTCTCTTAGGATATATGGTACTCTCGTTCACCGATGCTCGACTTTTATGCTCTGCTTTTTCTACAAACACGGCCGCCACCTCTCTCTTTCTCGACGTTTAATTGGAGCCTCGAACTGTATCGACGAATAAGCAAACTCGCTGGAAATGTTAATTAGAAGACGGTTGAGCTAATTGGCCTGCGCTGGAAGAAGAGAACGAACTAGGGAGAACTGTGTAATTGGATTTCTGAACCGTGAATACGATGTTATTGGGGAAAGGAGTTTGATAACGATGGACGGAAGTTCGCCGAAGAAACCAGCCAACTTCTTTCGATATCTTGTAGTTCAGACGAAACTTCTTTTTTTTTTTGTGCCTGTCTTTACGAAGAGGAAGCCAGGGAACTATTGGATTTTTACGGGTTGGACATATTGTTCGGATTTAACGAGACCTAGGTAGAAATTGGAGAAAGTGTGCGATTGAAATTAGTTTTGTAAATTAAGAAAATAATAAAGTTTCTGAATTAGATACGAATGTACGTTATTAAGCAAAAGTTTGCTGTTTCCTTGTGCTGTATAGAACTTGAGAGATCCAGTTCCAGGCAATTCTCGAACGTTTAAAAACAGTCTTTGGATTCTGTTACTCTAGAAAAATCTTCGTGCAGTTCGTTGCAGAGATCGTTTGCGATCATTTTTGATTGAGATTTGTTCGATCGTTTTATGAGATTGTAAAGGCTCGTTCGTAATAAAATTTACAATTATCCGTTTGTCTGCTTCTAACTAACGAAATTGATTTACAGTTAAGTCGTACTCAAATTGCTGCTAATGATAAACTGTACAGAGACGTAAGAAATTCTAATGGAATTTGTATCCAATGGAATAGGCATTAGCGATAGAATTTAAAATAAAGGAAAAATTACAGTATACGGATAAGATGTTAGTCGAACGAGATCAAAGTCTCGTTTTTTTTCTCTTTTCGGGTGTGAACGATACTTAAATCACTTTGAGACACGATGCTCGGTGCAAAGCGGTCTGGTGGCCTTAGGCTGTCGGTCACTGACACTGTTTCACAACCCGTGCGACGAGCTGCGACGGTCGTGTGTCACGTGACGGGGCAAGGTAGAATCGAAAAGTAAGTGAAAGATTCGTAAAATTGAAACGGCCGTTCGCCAGAGTCCCCCCTTTGAAATCGTATTAGCATTGCACAGTCGCGTCGACTTGGCGCAAACACTCGTGAAAGGAAACTGAATTTTAATCTCGAACCGGTGCCGCTAAAGCGGCCAATGTTCCCCGACGCCGCACCGTGCCGTCGCTTTCCCACGTGATTCTTTTAATTAAACTGTATCATTGGCCACCGGTCTATTGGAACGTCAAAGAAAGTTTTAGAAGTCGAAAAACGAGTTCCAGCGTATCTCCACCAGTGCGAAAAGTTAGCGACGTCGTAAAACGATCTCCATACTCTTTCAACGAAATAGTATCGAACAATATAAACTTCTTCCAACGTTCTTATCGTACGTTCAACAACTAAAATCGCTAAAAGAATATGAAATTCATCGCACGAAGCATAGCCAACAGATGATTTCCTGAACTCCTACGTGTTTGAACACGAACTCTTATTGCGTGAACGAAACGCACGTGAAAATTAACGAAAATCGATAAACTTCTCACACGTATGACCACCAGCTGCACGAAATATTTATCCCTGGACGAGCTCGCGTAAATGGAATACGTTTGCTTAGAAAGTAAGGAAAACCGAAGGACTAATTTCACTGACAAATCTGTACACGTGCGGTGAAACAACCAGCCCATTGAAACGCCGCGCCGTCTCGTCGGATGTATTTTAAGAAGACGGTTGTTCCAACGAACGTTTAAGGAACATCGTAATACGTAGAAGCTTCTTCCGAGAGTCCATTTTTTTCGAGTACTTCATAAACAAAGTTGGACGAGAGTTCTCGGAGGATCGCCTGTTCCGCGGCGCAAAATAGCGACAGCCCCTCGAAAAGCAGAAGAAGTAGTTGCGGCGCGTTCATTGTCTCGTTCGATTAGCCAAGCGGAGACCGAAAGGCCACCTTCACTTGGTGAAGGAGTTCGACTTTTCCGCGACCTTGAGGAGTTTGAGCATAAACTGGCGACGAGCGGCGAGAAGGCGACGTCTCACTACGACTGACTGGTCCACGACAACTCTCCAAAGGGCGTTCTAAAGTCGGCCTTAAGGTCGTCCAGTGAACGATAGAATCAGATATTTCTCTGCGAGCTTCGTTCCTCTGTCTACCATTATTCCGTAGGATCGTGTTTCGTTTCACCAGCCATTTTTCACGAGTCTTCGTATGAAAAGGACCTGCAGTTCTGTTTGTTAAACCGTTACCGTATATTCTTCGGGTTTTGTCTCGTCGCCGAACCTTTGTGGGTCGCGTTAGAAGGAACTTGGGATATGGTTTAAATTTCGACACGCTGGATAAAATGGGGAACTTGTGGAAGAAAAGAGTCTTGTTTCGTTATCGATGTGGGACAACTTGGGATATTTTTCTACCAGTCTGCATGTATATATTTATCGAACAACTTGAAACAAAACAGAATTACGGGTTATAAAACCATGGTCGAACGTTGTAATAACTTTTAACGTCATATCTCACAATTACAAATTAACAACTATTATTAACAAGGGCATCTAACGTTCCAAATTCCAGTTCGAAGTGGAAATTGCCAGCATCGGCCTGAAACGAGCGTCGCATCTATCAGTCGTATTAAAGACCATACGTATACATCAAAGCTATTTAGCCTCGAATAGATTACAGCGTAGCAGTCGTTAAGACGTATATAATCGACGAAACTTTATTCGTTCGCCGGCAGAACACCGATCCAAAGCTTGGCTAATGGTCGCCACTTCAAAGTCGATTCGGCTTCAAGTGAACCAGAAGAAAAAAGCTTAGATAAAAAGAAAACGTAAATGTTGGCCAGGACACGCAAGCGACTGATATAGAAAACATGGTCGAAATCCTGGCCACGAACGCAGCTTGTCTCACGCGTCTAGGAGGGTTAACAGTTGGGTCAATTCGTCAACTAAACCAGTTAGTCGGAAGAACAGATGCGATCGTTTGAACCGATCGCCCGTTTAACCGAATTATCCCCAAGATCGATTGACAATCAACCGAACGTTGGCTCTGTAGAAATGTTATTACAGCGAAACGTTCGTTACGTTCGAAGTGGATATTCGCGTAGCATAAACCAAGGAAAAATGAAAACATACCAGTTTATATACTTTTAGCGAGATTTGTACAACTTTTACGGCGAAGCATGCCACGCTGGCAGAGATTTCAAAATTTTGCATTCCTCGAATAAACGGCCTGCCAATTAATCCTTTGGTCGTTTCATTTTGTATCAAACTTCAACGCTGCTGGCTTCTTCCGGCTATTTTCGCTGCGATAGTACTTTTCGAGTTGCGTTTCAAAGTAAAATCTTTTTCACCGGAATGCAAACTTTCAGATATACGCGAATCGACGATGCATCCTTCAATCACGAACGATTATTGCGTTGTTCGTTCAAATTCTTACACGAGGCGTCCGTTAATTGCCGCAACGCAGTCGATTGCGCAATTGCTTTGTTTTCTCGCGTCCGCAATAATTCGCAACAATAACGAGCATTACGCTTCCGCAGCTCGACGAACGTGATCGTGTAACGTATGTTCGTAATCTTCGAAGGCGAAACATTCGCAACGAGCGAACAATTTTCGTCACCGCGAACTTTATCGCGTCCCGGTATAAACAGTAACGATAGGCGCGTGCTAATTGTTCGATTATACTCAATTACCCTGGCGAGAAAAACGAGAATGGCGGCGGGGGATATTTTTGTCGAGCCGTAGGTAATTAATAATTCGCATCGAGAATAATTAGCACGCCACGTTAAACGCAATTAGCGGCTGACCGTATCGCTGACACGCCTGTTACTTCGTTCGTGTCAAGGTTTTTTGAAGATCGTTAACCCTCCGTCATATTTCATTTCCCAGTTTTTATAAATCGTTGACTCTCCCTAATGCCATGTAAACTACGGATTACGTACTTTGTATATCAATATTTCTGAAATTTCCTTTTATTTCTTATTTCACGCTGCGCGGATTCGATTTGTTATTTCATTGTATCGATATATGTACTTTATTCGTAACTTGTAGAATTTCAACAGTACGTAGATTTTAAGAAGATCGTTACGTTGAAAGGTAACATACCGCGAATAATAGTAAATAATGAATTATTATTTTAACGCTTCTGTAAGTTCTATATTGGATATTTGGATTATTTTGTGACGTAATATTTGTTATAACATTTTCTAGCAATGATACGATATGTTCCGTACTCTGTAATATCAATCAGAAAATATTCGTAATCCGTTCCACTATTTTACTACCATGAACATCTCTCGCATATCGTTTGCACTCGTTTATTTTGACATTTATTTCCACAAACCTTCCAGCGTCCTAATTGGAGTATGTTAAAACAAGCTTCAACAGCCATAAGCCGTTTCAAGGTAAAACATCATAACCGATGATTAAACCTGGGTCAAATTTGTAACGAGCGAACAATTATTTTTCGTTAATAATTATTATTAAAAAATTATTATAATTGTTAATAGGCAATGGAACGTTAATTACACGGAAATCCATCAATGAATTGCAAAAACAATGTAATTCTTACAATTGGAATCTTTTCCGATAATATTATCGCATTCTGTTTAAACAATACTGTTCAATGAACTTTGCGAATCATCTCACGATATAGAAAGGAAAAGAAGATCGCAACCAAATTTAATTTGAAAATTTAAGACGAGAAGATGGATTCGTTGTTTCTATTCAAATAACAAATACGTTTAATATATTTCCTACCAAAGGTCAAAGGTCCGAAATAACAGTCGATGTTTGATTTCGAAAGATTTATTCCATCCTTTAGAAATCAAGTATCGATTCCTTTCCTTTCAGACAGAAGACATCAACGGGCCCTAACACACGAACAAAAATTGCCGTTATCTTTAATACTTTCGGAGAAAACAGTCTGTAACACTTTAGGCGGAGCTCCTATATAGGTCGCCACAGTAATCCCTGCTAATTGTTAGATACGGTCAAGTAACTCGTTCGACAGCTTGTCGAGAACAAACGTCAACATTTTTTAAATGGTATAAAATTTGGAATTTCGCTAACAACTGATTAACGAAATTATCCTTTCTCGCATATAAAAGCTAAAAGAAATTCAGAGATGTTTTGAATCTTTCGCAAATGTTATATTTTCAGCAACTTCCACGACCCATTTTTTAAATTTAAACTCATGCAAGAAAATCACAGATATTCCGATTATTCGCCACTGCTAACAACAAGCTATTCATATTTCTATCAGAAATCTTCGTAACAGTAAATACCCATACATACACACACACACACACACTACACATCGTATAACAATTGTTTTCTTCTTTAACGTGATCGATAATTCGTCATAGAACAAAATTTAATAGGTAATACTGATTTAATAAACGATCATCGACTGATCGTAGACTAAGGGATGGTCGATTAAGTACAATTAGAGAATCGTATACCACACGCAGCACGTAGTCTACTTCTAACAACTGAAACTCCATGCAGCTAAGTAATTCCGGGACAGGTCTAGCCGACATATTCGTCAACCGACTCAAAAACCACGAAAAGGAAAGAAATGGAGGAACGAAAGAGGGTCGGTAAAAGATCTACGAAGAAAAATGCGTACGCCTCCGGTCACGTGCCCGCGGCATAAAGCGATCCAAGCTTCAAAGGTGTCGGCGTGAGCGAACGTTGCAGAGCTGTCTGAGCATCTCCGTGGAGGCTGCCGTAAGAGAAAACGCGATGAAAGCTCGATCATCGTCATGCTCGAGGAAAGATGTTGCACGCAGAAAGCTCGTCCTTTTATCTCTGAAAATTCTGTAGACGATCTACGTACTTACATACAGGTTGGCCCGGGGCCAAAAGTTTCCAGACAGTTGGGCGCATTACTTGACATGCCACGGGGCAACGTTATCGAAGGAAAAGCTTCGTCGTCCCGGTGGGAATAATATTTACGGCTGCTAGAACGGCGGTGGAAAGAGGGTCGAGGATCGTCGACCACAGAGAGACCACGAACAGAAGCCACGTCTGGCTTATCTTTGGCTCCTTCCCCTTGTTATCGAGCGTTTCGCGTGATATCACGCCTCCTAATCGTGGGTGGTATAGGTGCATTGCGCGTATGCTGTAACGGTGTCCAAATTGTGTCAGTTTTGATCCTTTGAGCGATACTTCAAGGGGGAAGTTCCTATCTTTCTACCTTTTTCGTTTTCTTGGGAAAAGAGAGGGATCGGGGTCAGGGTTAGGGATGATTTAATTCGAAAATATCTCTTGCTGTGTCTTTTAATTGCTGTTTGACGAAGCGTCGACAGTAACGTTATTAGAGCTTTCATCCTTACTATCGAACGTTCTTCGGTCCAGAAAATATTTACCACGTTGAAAAGAAAAATATCAAAGCAAAGAATCTATTTGATTCGAATTTATGAATTCTATCGTAGATCCATCACCGGCGTGATCGATATCATAACAAGCGATGTTAAACACGTTGAACTGTTTTCTTTTTTCAAACGTAATGTACGTTTCCCAAAGGTGTTCTTAGGCAGCCAATAATATTACCAATATTTCAAGGTTCTCAACATCGTTGTATAATATTGACAATATTGTATTGACAATATACATATTGATCTTTTTAATTGCCAACCTTGAGATATCAACGATATATGTATACTTGACAGCTTGAGGGCACCGTAACAGATACGTCATTTTAACAGAGCGAATAATCTTTTGTAACAATGGAGAAGATTCCTCCATGAAGCAAGGAATTCTCGAGAGCGGCACGGTTGATTTAGTCGATGGCAGTCGAAAGCTGGCGGCTTCTGAAGTTATTTCGGCTTATCTTGGCTCAACTTGTTATCCCGTGGCGTGCAAAACTATTCGATTTATGGATTTCTTTGGAACGGCGGCAGATGCTGCTCGTACCGCGATAAATTTCAAACAAAGAGTAGAAGAAAGAGAGAGGGGGTGGGCAGAATGTAGGGTGAGCTGGTTCACGTATTAGGAGAGATTTATACGTAAAATTCGCGCGCGAGGAACGGCGCGTGAACCTCGTGATAAAATGGTTCTGGTAAGGAAAACATTTCGAAACATACTCGATCATGGTATTAAGGGCAAAAAGGAAGAAGAACAGAGTGTTTACGATAGGAGGAAAGAAACTTGAATGGATGTTCGACTTTAGGGATTCGTAGCGTAAAATATTCTTAACGCGTTTAAGATTTCAATTGTTGTTCTTGCGGTTCCAATCGCAATGGAGAACTATAAATGGAGTATGAAATACGCGTATAACGATATCGCTAACGGAACTGGATATTGCCAATGAGAACTTGTAAAATTGTCTAAATTTAATATTCGAATCTGAATTTCAAATATTCAGGGAGAGACGGTTTAACTTGAAAAATCCAATCTCTTCTTCCCGTGTTACGATATTTGAACTTTGAGATTGCAACATTTCAATTTAGATTTTGAATCGCAAAATTCGTTTGTAGAAGTCTTGTGTCTTTGAAAGAAAAATGTTGAAAGTTTGTTCGTGTACTATATCTACTATTTATTCGTACGATTACGAGACGACAAAGAAAAAGATAACCGTTAGCCCTGAAAAAGAAATTTATGACGAACGTTAGGTGAGATAAGTGTGTTCATAATTCACGCAGTACATCAAACATACAGCGTCGAATATACGCGCGCGAAGATAAATTTTTTCCTCCGATCGCGATCGCTTGTAAACGTCGAATTTCTAACTTTTTTTTCCTCGAGTCGGTAAATTCACGTTGCGTTTGACGCCCGTCTAAGTTCTTCTTTCAAGTTCGTTGATTTATTCCTTGGGGAACAAATGGAAATCGTGACGATAAGTTATTGTTATCGACTCGAACTCGATATATTTTATTAGACGCTATTTGCGTCTATTACGAATACTGTACGTGTCCTACATTTCACTGGGAAATGACAAACAACGTGTCGCTTATTATGACACGAGTCATAAATTATTACGCGCTACGAACATGTCGGAATTTTCTTTCGTACTAAATTAAATGAAATTTTACAAACAAATTTTTCAAATTATAAATCACCTCATTATTCTATTCGTAGGATCGTAAAATTATAAAAAAGCAGTCGTTAACATACAACTTTGTCGATTTATTAGTATTATTCGTTTCTAAATTGTTATACGAAAGAGTTCTGACAATAACTTTTATCGCTTCTTTATCGAATCAAGATGAGCCGATCCCGTAATTCCCAACGTTAAAATATTCGTTTCTCTTTTTTGTCCACCCGGTGTGTACTGGTCGGGCCCGCAAAACCGTCAAAGCAAACTGCGGTAGGCGCTTCTTGGTTTACGCATTATTTCAGTAGCTCTAAGTTCGCGCTTGTTATTAACGATCTCGTAAAAAGGCCATGATTTATGGATTCCTTCGTCGGAAGCGTGTTTCGAGAGCGTGAAACGTTTCTCCCCCTTTGCATCTACATTCGACATGAAAACAATGAACGTGGAACACGTATACGCGTATCGAAGACCGTAGATAAAGCGAAGACGCGAGCCAACTATCACGGCTGATATCGTTTTATTCATCGCTGTGGGTCTCGAACTATGTGTACGTATTAATTGTTTAATCTAACGACGTTCCACGTTACATTAAAACACATAATACGTTATCAATAAAATAAAAGGAAATTGCAGATTTTTATGCTGTATATTTACACGAACGTAAATAAAGAAACAGAGCAGCACTCTAAATAGAGATTTCTTCCACCTACTAAATATTGGAATAAATATTCCGCTTTGAATACTTTCTGACTTTTCTCGTATAGTACGCGTTCTATATACACATTTTTTTTTATACCTTTAAATTTTCCACAAACGTATAAAAATACGCGGACTAATAGTAACGCACAATATACATACGTAAAAGCTTTTTATAGTAAGCGTACAAATACTTTCGCGAGCCAGTGTAATTATATTAATAAAAGAGAATAACTCGTATCTTGATCGATGTCGCGTTATTCTACGATACGTCTTACTGTACGCCTCCGATCTCTCGTAACAATTCGTTTTAATAGGCTCGACGATCCCATTCGTTCCTCAAGGGCATTTATTAGATCCCTTAGTTTGCCGCACGTGTTCCCGCCGGTCCTCGTCGATCTTTTTTATCTTCTACGTTTTCATTAATCTCCGCGTCCACTTGTGTACACGTATTTTTACGTCGTTTCGAGACCGTCCTCCCCGGCGACGCCTAACCATCCAACGAATTTATGCGTCTGGCAATAATACGTTAACTTTTTCGATCTGATGCGTGCCTGCTGTAATGTTTTTGTTGGGTGGCCTATTAAGTGACATATGGATCGTTCGTTTGCCACATTGCCTACGAGGTGATAAATGATTGTCCGGGATTTAATTAGCTCTGGCATGCGTACGAAATCGTTTGAAGCCAGTTAGACAGGAATGTTCTCATGGGGCGCCGTTGGAGAAGTACCGGCGCGTGTTTTAGGAGGTTGTATCGATACGGTTCGTGCTTCGTACGTTAGAAAATTGCCACCTTTCGAGAATTTGAAGATACAGAGTCGTAGAAAAGATATCGGTTAACTTAAGACGGAGTAACAAATGAAATAAAAATGTTATTGGAACGATTATTGAAATGAATAATTAGCTCTGGCACGCGTACGAAATCGTTTGAAGCCAGTTAGACAGGAATGTTCTCATGGGGCGCCGTTGGAGAAGTACCGGCGCGTGTTTTAGGAGGTTGTATCGATACGGTTCGTGCTTCGTACGTTAGAAAATTGCCACCTTTCGAGAATTTGAAGATACAGAGTCGTAGAAAAGATATCGGTTAACTTAAGACGGAGTAACAAATGGAATAAAAATGTTATTGGAGCAATTATTGAAATGAAAGTTGCCGAGCTCGATTTTATATCGTATATTGTATATATTAGGGGTACTAGAGAGGAAAATCAATATCTCTTTCTCGGAGAAATTAAAATGGAAATTTTTATTTAAGGTCGGTAAACAGACAGAATTAAAATTCTGTTTGATAATAAACGTTATCGTATTATTTTTAGAAATCGATTATTCGCAAATTACCGACTTGCCAAATATTTGAATATTTCAAACAATAAAGAATAATAAACAATCGTAAATCTTTTGTATGTAAGAAACAAACTTATTAGCGGGTATTATTCATCCTTGAAGCAACTCGACAGTCAAATTCTCTTATTAGATTATCGGGAAGTAGGAAAAGAAATCTACTCAGACGTAGACATTAGAATATAAACACTTGCCATAAAAGCAAACACCGTTGGTGATAATAATTGTCTGATTTCTACGGTTTGGGAATAGGAATTCCACGCACCATGAAAGAACAGCTTTATTTTCTTGGTAAAATTAAATAACAGATATCTAAACGGCAAATATAACGACAAATATTAATTTATATTTCCTAAATATATTATTATTTAAATAACGTTGTTTGAAACAAAGTGACAGAGCAAATAGTAAATAGGATACAAATTTTATTTGAGTAATTAATTTGAGAAATTAACGTCATTTTAAATCTGTAATCAAATTAGCATTTCTGAAAAGAATGTTTAATTAACGTCGTTGAAAGTAAATTGTCAACCTTTATCGGATCGATCGGAAATTTCTAAATTTATATTTAATTATTAAAAAAATTGTTAATAATACAGTAACTGTTTTTAAAATACACAACTTACGACTTACATGAAATATTAGATAACAATCTCGACAATTATTTATGCTACGCTTAACTTTATATTATCCTAATTAGTGAAGGTGAAAAACGCAGGTAACCACAGATATTATCTTCATAAGATAATTGTTAGACAAATAGCAGACGAGTAAGAAAATAAAGGAGAATACAAGTTTAAGATCGCAACCGGAACAGAAATAAAAATTATTTAGCCAGACTAGCCAATGATAAACACGCAAGAAACAAAGTTTCTTGACAACGATGTAATTACATGGTATTAAAATATAATTACTTATCCATTAATCAAATAGTCGATCGTTCGGTCATTGCAAATTTATATAATTCTTTGCTTTTTTTCTTGTAGAGCTCGTTAAGTACAAAACCTTCGATAATACAACTGTCTCGTTGCTGTCGCGATATTTTCATAAAATCATCTGAAAGCAAAAAATCATTTAACGTACATAATAGTAATCGCAATTATCATAAATTAATAAATTAATGGCCGAGATGTTTATTTTTTCATGTTCACGGGTAATCGCTGAATACATAAGCAGCAGATAAAATAAGAAGTGTGTCTAATGACTGTAAGGACTTTAATCTTGCGCTACGATCGCTGTAGAATAAAATTACATTTATTGCAACTCTTTCTTTTATCTTTTATCATCTGTTGGAACAGAATTTCCTTCACGATGCAAATACAAAAGTTTACTAGAATACGTGTTCCAAGAAGAAAACTTATAAACTTTAATCAATTCTTAATCAAGAAACGCACAGAATTTTCTACGTCTTAGTTCAGGCTTTCTATATACAAACCAATTTCCTGAAAACCTTATTTTTTCTAATTACACTGCTCTTACCGCTGTTATACGGGCACGTAAACCGCATGAAATTTCACAATATAGAAATAGACGTTATAAAGTATTTTTTCCACCAGAAATTATCCTCAGCTAATAGCGTATAGATAATGGAAAGTTTCATAATGAGCATACAAACCGGAACCAGACCAGAAAATTCCAGAACCCTTCTCCAATTCCCTTAGTCGCTTAACCAGCTCGCGGTCCATCGTATCCTCTTTACGTCCAACGCCATCAAAACACCATCAAACTCGGCAAACTCCGGAGACCGGCCCGTTCCTCGTAGCCAAGTTAAACTTTCACCCGGCTCGAACAGCCGTGGCCAGGCGAGGAACAAGTTATCCCTTTACACGAAAAAGAAGGCGAGAAAAGACGACGGGTCCCAAACAGCCTGAAAAACACGCGACGGTGGGGTTTTAAAGGGTTAAAAATACACGCCGGCTCGTGATTCAGCTGAGCCACGACACAATGGGCCCCGTTTCTCCGAGCTCGATGGCTCGTGCTTCGCCTTTGTTTATTTTCGTGCACATGCACCTTGCTGACCTTGTTACCTTGACCGTGGTGCACCTGAATTCCCCTCGATGACTCCATTGGCGTAACCTAGCCGTGCCTCGCGGGTTCCCCTGGGAAAAAGAGAATTTCCTCTGACAAACGTTGGAATCCGGAATGGCCGCCTGGTCGGCCTTAGTCACGCTGGAATTAAAAATATTTACTTATATCGAAGTGTCTGAAAGGTGGATCGTTCGTCGGTTGGCCTGGCTCAAGGTGGACACCAAATCGAGAAAAGAACACGGTATTTATCCGGCAGTCGACGCGAACCGGACCTAAGTGACGCATGAGGAAACTTTCCTCGCTGATCTTTCGGCTGTGTCGCGCGAGGAAACTTACTGCAAATGTTCGGTATCAGGATAAACGCGTTTCCAGGATATCGTTATGACTAAAGCTCGATTATCGCGATGAAACGGGTCTTCTCGACTTTTTCCAGACGTTAATTGCTACTTTTGGAGTTTGTTTCAATTTGGAATTTTACAGTCCGGCTTGAATCGAGGTACTTTGGTTTATCGGGGAACTTATTTTAATGGACCATTGGGTTGGACTTGCTGGAAACGGTCTTCGATATTTTTATGGATTTTCTTCGTAACGTTGCGGATTGAAGTGAAAAATTCAACGCTGATTTTGTATCAAGTAAAATTTTCATATCTACATATATTTGTATAACGCTGCTGCGATCTTCCAACTTGTATGTTTCAATTTTGCTCTCAGTTCGAGGAGTATTCGTAACGTTCTACGCGATGCTTAGCATAAAATTCAAACAGGAAATCACGAGTATCAATAAACAACTTTTTATGTTTCATTCAAACTTGCGATAATTTTTAACGTCAGAAAATAGATAATTTTACAAAGCAAAGTATACGATTAATAACAATCAAGTTTGTATGTACATATCGCGTTAATTTCGTTATCGTAGCCAGAGTCGTAGCCACTTAGCAAAAGTTATAAGTTATAAATTATAATTTCATTTTATTCCGACGCTCTGTGACGATTATTCTTCGAAATTATGCACAAAAATACTAGTTCGAAGTAGAAATATTAATGACGTTATTATCTGCAGTGTAATATCAGTACGAGGAAATGAAAGATTCCATAGTAGCTACTACGTCTCTCGTGTAATAATTTCCATCACGATGCTTGTGTTATAAAAATAGTATCAGTTGATGCCCGAGCGAGTCAACGTCGAAGATTAAAGCGGCCATGATGTGATAAACTGATCTTGCGTGGTCACATGCAAGATCATTAACAACAAAGTCATCAGACGCTAGCGATGATATTTATGGCGTTTTAAACGTTAGATCAACGGCTCGCTAGATAATGGCAGCAATAAAAACGAGTATTTTACTTGCATGGGATTTGATCGGGCGATTCGTTACAGAGGAATTTATCGTTCGCTCCTGGCGAACGGGGAAAACTCGTCCACGAAATTCGTCGGGTTTAATGGCACTGATTCTTCCTCTACGATACGATACGACCAATATTTTTCTTCCAGCGTCGTTCTTTTTCGACCGAGTCAATGGTCCAAGCATCTGGACACGACGAGAGAAGGTTGTTGATTTAAACTGTTCCGTTTTCATAATCGTTTCTGTGAACTTTCGATCGAGGATGACTTTGTGGTTTGAAAATTTTTCCAATGAATTTCCAACAGAAGCACAAAATTAGAGAAAAGCTTAGAAAAATTAGACATTTATATAAAAATGCATGATTTAATAGCGAATGAACGTTATCGTAGAATTTTGCCTAGTCTTTACGAGTATTTTCGCAGCAGTTTCCGATAAGTATGTAGCTACGCAATTAATTTGCGTAAGTGTGTGTGTACGTATGCAAAGAATACGCGGAAAGTAAAATTTTTCTTTAACAAAAACCAATGATATTAAATTGGGATAAAAAGTTGTTTAAAAATATCCAATGGAATTACGTAAGAATTTTTGAAAGAAAATATATTACAAATGTATAATATTCAATAAAATATTTGTGGTATTTTTATCGGAAGAAGGTGTGAAAGACGAGCAGAAAAAGAAGAAAATGGATCAAGCGTTTCCTCTTCGATGCTCCGCAAGTATCTTTCATCGTACAAGAGTCTTATATCGGAAATTCAGCGTCTTTCTGATAGAGAAGATACGATGAAAGAAGTGGAGTGTCATTCTTTTGCCGACTTCCTCTTTTCTTTGAAATATCTCTCGACATCGGCCGATTCGGCACGTTTCTTCGTATCGCGTAAACTTGTTTCTTTCTTCTATGCTTCGGTAAATTTTGCTTACATGTTTCCCTTTATCTGGCTGTCGGATACATCAAGAGGTTCGTTACGCTTCTAGCTTTTGAGGAATTTTATTGATTTTTGCTTAGATATAATATCGACGTCTTAAACGTACATCTTTCACCGTAATAATAGTAAAATTAAAATGTTTGAGAATATTAGGAGGAAATAAATGTCAAGGAAAAGCCGAAAACTAAAACAAAATGGGAACTCGCATCGATGTCTTATCTACGCAAATATAATTTACGCGCAAACATGAATGACAATGTAACGATTACAAAGCTGGCAGATGTACGGACGATTTGTATCTCATGCTAGACCGGAAGTGGGTCATATCGCGAACGTGATTACACGAGTTCGTACTTTTATGACACAGTGATTGCATTTCATCATGAGAAAACAGACGCAAGAGAAGCATTTATTACGCTGACAATAAAATTGATTAACCGATTACATAAAAACAATTTGTTACAAATATTATTATTACCTGCATACTTGTACTTTAACTTCCATTTAAAAAGGAAACAAAATAATTCACTTCTGTATTAAAAGAACATCAAAATCGTCAAAAGAAAAGTTCGAAGACTGAAAGACTGTAAGACTGAAAATTACAGATATAATACGTATTTCACCATTTCTTCCTACGGTATATTCTTTCTGCTAATATCACCTATTTAATAACTCATTTTTCTCGAAGCTTCCAAATAGTTCTCCGCTCCTTTGTCCGGAAAACTTGCTCGAGTACTGTCACTCTCCAAGCACCACCAGTTCTAATCTGCATACATTGCTTTGCTTAGAGAAATCGAAAAATAACACCCTTCGTCGATTCATCCCCAAAAACCAATCGTCAATGCTCAGTTCAAACTTCCTTTGGAAGGATATCCTGGGAAATTTCGACAAAATAACATACCTTTGTCCCCGTTCACCCTTGTATCTATCGTTTTCGACCCTTTAAGTGCCTCCTCCCTTACCCCTGATTCGCCGATTTCCATAATATAGCGCGGGAAGGGACACGCGTCTGCCCCATTAACGCGACCGTCGCTTTTCAATGGAACCGAGGAAACTTCGTTTCGCAACGCTCTCCCTTTCCACGTTCTGTCTCTCCTCTCATCCCTCGGTTTCATTCTTCGCTGAGAAGCTCGTGCGAGCGCGCGTGACGACGCTTCATCGGTGGCAACGTCATCAAGAGGTATCGGGACGAATCGGAAACGATCCAGGGATCTGATACGTTCAACGACCATTAATTTAGCGATGTATCTCGCGTTATTTAATCGACGACCCTGAAATAGGGCTGCTTTCGTAATATCGTCGACGTGAAATTCACCTGGAGTTCATTATGCGCGCTGAGACTGGCCGCGTTAATTAGCCCCGTTGAATTCCTGGCCGTGCTCGGTTCTTTGACTGCTAACCGTGTCGACGGCCATATCAGTGTGATTTATGCATTTTTCTTCTTTTTCCCTTCCCTCGCCACGTTCGCGTTCGCGCTCGCGCTCGCGCGCCGTTGCATATTAATGCCACGAATCTGGTTATCGATAGTTTCAGAGATCTTAGGTGTAACGTTAACGGTCGAGGAATTTATTTCTGGTTGGTAAAGATAGTTGAGAAATTCGTAGGATATACAGAGGATAGAGAATTATACGGGACGATGAAAGATCAGTGAAAGGTGCGCGTGCAATTTAAGTCATTTCCTAGGCTCTTTTTCGTTTTTCTTTTTGCTCGGCTTAAAATAGCCTACGCTATATTTCCTCATTTTTCCATCGATAAAGTATCAAAAATTAACGGTGTTCCGTAATACGCAAGAAATACGATACACAGTAACGTAAAGAGAAATAACGATATAGGAAGTTATACGCGGTAAATGATACACAAATAGAGATTGAGTTTAAAAACAAGAAGGATCAACTGGTTCAAATAACCCTATCGTAACCGTGTAACGTTTACCAATTTCTGGTGTTTATCGTTATACTAGAATACCAAACAAACTCGTATTGTTCGAAATCTTGTACGATTAGTTAGCATGGTCACGACGACGCGATGTTCTTTGACCAACGATAACCCCAGCTAGGTACACATACCAGCAAAGTCCATTCGAGAGCGTATCGGAATAATTATCGCAGGGTCCATCTACATTCACGAATACGAGAAACACCAGGCGTCCCGTTAATTAAGAGATACTGCAATAATTACCAACAAGCGTAGAACAACGCGTTCGCCAAATGTATTACGTACTCTTCGCTCGTCGTCGCTATCCCCATTTTTTTCTTCTCCTCGTTTCCTTTTTTTCAATCGAGGTAATGGTACTGTTACAACTGCGAAAACTCTCCTTTGTCACGGGGCTAATGGCGCCATTGCAACTTGGAAATCCTTTTATTCGAAACACGCAGCCGCCTCCATAGAAGCGTGACTCTCGCAGCTCTTCTTTTTGTTCGCTCGAACACATTTTCTCGTCTGTAGCGTCTTTTGACCGACATTATAGCTGTTGCTTTTGTCGCTGATCCGTGACCATGTTTCCTTGGCCCAGCTGACAATTTACTCACCTTGAAATACATCCTTTCTCATCCTTCTACGACTTTTTTAATCCGAAAGATATTAAACTTTGGTAACATTCCTAAACGTAATGAAGATTTGCCGGATAATGGGAAGAGAGGCAAAGCGAGAGGTAAAGTTTGGTAAATTGAAAACCTCGCTTCATAAATATCGTGTCGGGCGAAGGATGAGTAATTTTGAGGAATTGCGTGTTGATTTATTATTTGAACGCCACGTACTTAGGTTTAGATTCAGGTTTACGCGCAAAATCGAATACACGTCGAGTTTGAATAATTCATAAATAAAAGACGAGAGAACGAAGAACGAGAGAAAAGGGTGGATCGAATATCAAAGTTAACGTAAAGCGAAACATATGTTCGCGTGTTATAAAATTCCCATTCTCACTGCGACGAAGTCTTTCAACCATTATCTTTTCGTATTTAGAACAACGTTGCAATGAATGAGCGATTGCGCGATGGTCTAGTAACAAACGAGAACGAACTGAACGCAATAAAAGCATATTTTACGCGCTATTAACTATAACCAGAGTGAAATAGCGTATCTGAACTTACCGTGACGTGTTTCACGCAAATAATTTTCAGATGAGAACCATATATTTCATTTAACTTTCTTCTTACTGTTCTTTTGATGCGAGAGCCGCAACTCCATACGGTGGAACGGAATTACTTAAGTTTCACACACAGCTGTTTAATGTTGTCATTATGTAACGACATTTAAAAAAGAAAACTTTACTCGCCAAAAAATTTCAAACATTTCCTTTTGTTATTTTATGCAATCTTTGAGACGATTATATATTTACTCTCTGCAAACGAAATGTTATCCTTGAGATTCTCTAAAGGAATCTTTATTTTCATTGAAAAAGATTCCAAATATTCGACTCGATAAATTTTTGTATAACATGACAGAGTCAGAGACGAGTATCCTAGAATTTTATCTTTACTTTTAAAAACGTGGAACGGCAAAGAACCTGAAATATCTCTCCTCTCTATGTATATTATTTATTTCCTCTGATCACGATCGTGTAAAAAGGATCCTCTTCAAACAGCTAAAGAAACATCCTGTTTTCTCTGATTCCGTCATTAACGTTCTCAATTAGTATTCTCGAATTATTTCAACGGGAATTCCTAATGAGAGAGACAAGCACAGCGTAAATCATCGTCGCGGTCAAGATGTACAGGCACGTACCAATGGTATCGGTGGCTCGTAACACGTTCTGACCAAATGTTGTCGCGCGCCCGAAATGTTGCAAAAATTACCAGCTATGCCGCGTGCTATGGAATTTCGCTATATGCGTCCGCCGAGACCGGCGAGACGTCTGCGATTTTACACCGAGTGAATTCAATCCTTCCAGGATGACAGTCTTTGAACCAGTTTTTTGCAGCGACCTTTTTACCTCAATGAGGTTATCGCATACGTTGACGATTATCACGCACGATGAATCACGAGCGATTGTTTCTAAAATAAAATGAAAATAAGAACTCGTTGAACAGAGAATATAATTAATTTTGAACGATTGATTTTCTAATTAATTTCTTGGTTATTGATAAAAAATAATCATGTAGTAATTATTATTTACCATCGTGATTCCAACGATAAGAATAATCCGCGTGAATAATACTAGCCAGCAAACGTTGTTAAACGAAGCAAAAAGTAATGAATTTCTAATGATGTTGCTACATACATGGAAAGTGGTATATGCAGAAAAATCTGCAACTAGAGACTCAGAGGTGTAACTATTGCTTTTAAATACTATGTAGGAAAGCGTTGCTCGAGTCGACGAATTGCGATAGACTCGGGCGTCCAAGTCTATCAGAGCGTGTCTGAAGGAGTTGCATTGATTTTTCATCGATTCCAGTTTGCTGTCGGTATTAAATACTGTTCGACAGACTTTGATATAATATCTTTCTAATTCTAAAGAATAGTGATTTCAGCATTTTTTCCTGTTTTCCTTATGCACGTTACTATAATTTATAGAGAGAGAAGTTCCCGTTTTACCTAAAAATTACGCATTTCTATCGAACTTTCGTTAAAATTATTTTCCATTTTCCAGCAAAATGAATAAAATATATCGTAACAAATGTTTAATCATGGAAAAGAAATTAATAAAAAAAAAATGCGAATTGCACTTAAAGGCAATTGCTTTTGAAACAATTAAATAATTGCGACTAATTTGTCAGAATTTTTATCGTCTCGGTTTCTGACCACCTTTCGCAAAGTTTCCCTATCTCGTCTCTTTTTTCCTTAGGTTATTGTAATAATTCTTTGGTACGGTGAACAGCGAATGCAAAATAGAAATTAGAATGTCAATGTGAACGGTGACTGAATGCATTATTGCAACTATTTATTAAGATTCCCGTATAATTGGCATTATTACATAGCGCTATGCAAATAGCTAAATTAAATAATAATTAAGCGTTTAAATAATAGCAAAATGTAATACCTTTACTATCTAAAAAAAAAAAAAACTCACTGACATTTTTATCGTAAGCTATTCGGTTCTGGAATCTACCGATTTCGGTATACATAAGTCAGTCTGGAAAAAAGAAAAAGAAAGATATGCTCTATCATTATTTGACATTTACATTCATGATAGATTGGAGGGTTTGAATTAGAAACTTCGATTACTTGGCAATTATTTGCACGATTTTCTTTCTTTAACCGGACCAATGAACCTTCAACGAACCCTGATCACGCGATTGACCAAGTCCTCAAAGAAATATCGGAAACAAACGATTCGTCGCGCGATTTACGTATCGTATACCGTGTGAAATAAAATTTCCTTAACTCTTTCGCCTCAGATTATATAACTTCCAGCCAGAATTGTCTAATCTGCATTCGTACAATTTCATTATCGATTTGTTTTATTACAAATACCCATTACGAATTCGTATTACTTTATTCATCTCTCTGTCGCCGAAACAAAATCGTATAATCTCAACATTGGTCGTTTACACGCTAACATTCCTTTCACTCGGCTAAATTCTAGCAATTCGTTGGATCGAATCGTTAATACCTCGTAGGATTGATTTCACGCAAAAAAATTGTATATAACCGTGCAGCAGGGTTGAGCAACGCGCGTTCTTGCTTTATGACATCGACTGCTGACAGATTAATTAGTTTACACAAAAGTTTGCTGATGGCACCAAAGCGACAGTTGGTCCCAAGGTCCCGTCGGCTGTCACTCGCGATAGCCTCAAATATTACTTAACGTTACACGTTATAAACGGGATTATTCCGAGCACGCAGTTTGTTCCGTTAATGCAAGGAAAAAATCGAGTAACGCGATATCTTTCGTTGCTTAATTCGAGCTACGCCGTTCGTAGTAACCATGTAATGCAATATTTGAAGCTGGAAAATGTGGAAACGCCGTTTTAGAACTCGATGGCGTTGTGTCTGCTGCGAGTGTTGTGACAGTCTGTTATTATTGGGAAAGTTGCCATGCTCTGTGTGTGTGTAGGTAAAAGTTATGCTTCAGGAATGTGTATTATTATCGCAATATTAGCATAGAAAATTCTACGTACGTTGGCATCGCTGTGTGCAGGCTGAAGTTGTACTTCAGGAATGTACCGAGTGTTCCACGCAATTGGGTCAAACCGTAGAGCTTGAAAATGGTAGAAGATAGAAAATAATTTCGTTAAGTAGAATGGAATAGTTTTGAACGGTGAATTAATACAAAGAGAAGTAGAACTTTCGTATTCAAAGATGGAAAAGTTTTTTTTAATTGATTTGATTCTGATCGACCATGAATCGATTTTCGTCGGTTTACCTAAATTACCATGTAAAAAGCAGAGCTCCTATCGCGACAACCTCGATTCGTAGGAACCGTTCCGTTCCTCGACAGAATCGGACTGAGAATGGAGTTCTACGGAAATACATTGACCTATCGCCTAGGCTTAGAGAAAGAAAAAAAAAAAAAGAATAAAAGTGGAAAGTGGAAGGCGTGATTCGTGGCATTCGTAAAACTTTGCGTTCGTGTCGTGTGTCATTTTTTTCACGCTTCAGAGGTCCCGTTGGAACGCGTTAGACTTAATTCTTCATAAAGCGCGCGTGTACGTTTTCCCTTTCCAATATTTCCACGTGAAAGAATTTCAATCGTGCTGAACGCGACGTAAAAAATCTTAAGGCACGTACCTCTGTACTGTTCGTACACAACACCGGGAACACACTCGTAATCGTCGTTCAATGCACACGAGTATCGAAAGCCGGCTGTCTTAAGGGGGCGGGTTCACAGCTCAGCGAGCAAGAATGTTTTTGTCAGACCTGGAGGAGGCGCACACCTCCGCGTTCATCTTGTATTTATTATATCTCAACATCTTCGACTTTGTTGCCTCTGTTGTCCAATGGTTCGAACCTCGATCGCCTAACTACGCGTTTAAAGCGAACGCGAAACAGTTTCGCCTTCTTTATTTTCTTTTTGACTCGTTAATGGATATGGGAAATTTGTATTTAGAACGTGAGTATCGATGTACGTATCGAGGCTCCATAAGCGAGCATAATTAAAGGTCAATCTAACGTTATGTAATTTCTACTAGAAAACATGGACGCTGATGAGAGAAGATTGCGTGTAATTTATAAAGATTGCAGTGATATGTTCTTTAATGACGAATGAAATTAATATAACGATTTTGAAAAATATTACGAAGCTATGATTAATTTGTTTGTTCTTTCACTGATTGCTTCATTGAAATTCTATAAACCGTCTGGAATATTTCTTCAACGTTTCTACATATGTAGAATCAACGTACGTATGCTATAAATATAAATAATACACGTATCGCGTATTTCTAAAATGTTCGTGAAAATTGTGCAAATCATATCGATTCGAGTACTACAAGATCACAATGTACTACAAGGTACACAAGTACACAAGTGCTACAAGGTACACAATGTTTAATTAATTCTGTTACCTCGGTCAAACTTAGTCTATATTCACGTATACGTACAGCTGTAACATCAAACCTCTAAACGCTTTTCTTCTATTCGTTGGAACGCTTAACAATTTACCTTTTTATCATGAAAATACCATTCATTACAGGCATTCGTTTCAGCGATCGGCGTCACATCGCTTCGTAAACACGCGGCATACATTTCCATAAGTGTTAAAATCGAAATTCAGTGAAAACTCGTTAAAAATTCATACAGTCGACCGGCACCTTTAAGATGGCCATCGGTTTCTTCTAAATGGCATACATCGTTTCACCTGGTTTCATCTTCTCTCTATCGTTTCTCTCTTCTTTCCTTTACCTGGCATGAAATAGAGCCATACGAGATAAGGATCCGCTCGAAAGGAAAAAGAATAAAAAAGTCACGCACGATACACAGAGCGCGGAGCCGCGAGAAAAATACATTTGCTTCTAAATATAGCAGGTCGTTGGACGGATTTAGAAACGCTTGGCTTGTCCGTGTTTTTTCCGAACTAGGAGGAAGAAAAAGACGAAAGGGAATCCAGTCGTCGGGATTCTTGTAACAGCTCGCTGGCTCTTCTCAGCTTTTTATCGTTTTTACCAACCATCGGGTGCAACAGACTTCGAAGTATCCCCATAAAGTTCCAAATAATTCCCATATTCTTTTACCAAGCCAACCTACCACGCCTTCTCTCGCCTATTATTATCGTGGCCCAGCGTGAAACGCAGGTCAAACGAAGAATGTATCGAACGAAACACGAAAATATGCCAATCTGAAGGATTTTCCTTCCTTGAACGATTCTTCCTCGGCTACTGCTCGTCCATGTGGCGAACGTGACTCTCCGAATGAGAAATTTACTTTGTAATTTATTTTCGGGTTGTTTCATGGACAACGTTTAGCGATCATAAAGATGCTTTATGCTTTATCAGACTAAATGGGAAGAGAAACGATACGTAGAAGATTAGCGCGTTGAATGATTTGATATACGAGATATGATAATAAGGTTTCGGTGTTATACGAAGCTGTTTATCTTACAAATTAATCGAACGTGAGGCCATTTCCAACGCGGTCGCCTTGAGGTTGTGTACCAGTACCCATTTCGGGTTTTCAGTTCGTTGTTCGTAGAATCTTTAATGCTCGTTTCAATTCCGCAGAGAAGATTAAGAAAAACAGAGTAAGAAGACATTTCGGTATTAAAAATCTGAATTAAATATAAATAATCCGCCGACTTGTACAAAAGGTACAAACTCCTATCAAACATAGAGATACGAAGGTAACGTTCAAGAAATTCGCGTAATCGACGTTAACGAGTTCGCATTTGTGTCAATATTTTCACAGTCGTCCATAGAAATATACCTCGAAACTCATTCTCGCGCATTCCACGGAAGCAATCGCTCATTGCTGCATTCGCTTTATCCGATGCTCATTCAAACGCAAGCCGATTACGTTAGTTTTCAGCCGATGCTTCAGCTTCGTTCAAATCGGTCAACACGAACGAGTGTTTCGACAAATAGAAATTAATCGTACGTTTGAAATTACTTGAAATTAAGTGAATTACCGAACATCAACGTAGAAACTTGGAAAAAACGATAGATGCTCCATTTATGCTGGTAGACAAAATTGTTCGAACAATGGAATATTTTCAGAGAATAAAACAATCGCTTTCCTGATATGGAATTTCATTTATTCGATTTATCTTTCTTGCTGCTACGTTACACAATCTTTTCAACACAAGTAACTGTTCAGAGTTACGTTCTTCTTATACTTCGAACCATCGCAGCTCTTTTTCGAGTGCCGCGAATGCTTCGACGCGAGAAGACGCCTCTTTGTTATTACTTTCGTTTGCTGTTTCCATTCGTATAAAATCTTCGTTGATATCATCTTTACCGCGATGAAACCACTTCGTTGCATCGGTATATTTCAGATTTTCCTACCGTTGCCAGCACTTGACCAATCCACGTGCTTCGGATAATTTTCAATATCGTGTTTTTGCTTTTTAATGTCTGTGATTATGACTTTTCCAGCGTCGCTTATCACTGCAAAATCTGTCGTGCTTCCACCACATCCTTCGAGTTTCTCGGTTAATTAATTATTTTACTGCGACAGTTAGAACGCCACTAGTTTCACACTAAATTCTTATAATCAGAATTCGCTTGATCGAATAAAAGGAAGAAACGTACGATAAAATACGATACACAATTTAAAACGCGAAAGACATCCTTTACTGGGAAATATGTATTATGTTCGGATGATAGCGTTTAAATAATAAAACATTGAGATAATGGGTATTAGTAAAATAAAGAACCGATAATACGTTTCAAATTACTCGAATCGTTTATATTGCGGCAATTTGGCTAAACCGTAACGAGGTTACGAGAACAGTTTAACGCTGCTAATTCATTTTCAATAATTATGATCGGCACGTTAACAGCACTGAAACGCGAGTACTGCGAATTGATAAAATATTTTCTTGCAGCGTAAGGTAATTATGCATCGATATCTTTCGTAGCCACTGTATATACAATTAATAATTTCCAGTCTGCAGGCTCAAATATTCCCTTTCTCGTGGCATTGATCGTTATAGTCGCTGCAATTGGAACAATTCTCTCTCCAGATGGACGACCGTGTTCCTCGAAACAATGGAAACGCGGTAATTCATTTTCTAGAAGGCAATCTCGGGGTAAATATCGCGCAGGCTTACAAGCCGAACGCTAATGGGCGTAGTGGAATATCTGGCCGAGTGAAAGGATCGCGATTCTGTAACGTTCAGGCATAGTCGAGAAATTTAGAAGTTATAGCCGATGCCATGGTAAATCGTCGAATTAGAAGAATAAAAAATAGTCGAGGTGAATAAAATGCGGATAAATGGAAGAAAAATGTACATATAGGAGATTGTAAATTATTTGATTATTATAAAAAGGGATTGCAAGTTGAAACAGGTTGGGAAAGGATATCCTAGAACTCTACGTATCGTCCACTAATGGTCGTATCAAGCGTTCTTTGCTCCTGATTCAGCAATTACTTGGACTCGTGTAACAGAGCACTTGTGTGAATTACAGGTATCGCTAGTTTCGCGCGGTGCTCGATGCAGGGTTTAACGTTACTCAGGATCGGTGTATGCATTACGAAGACGTTCTCAGGGACAGGAAACAATATGAGCAGTTCGCAGATAGCGTTTTACGCTTCGTTTTATCGACGACGTATTTTCTGACCGGCGAACCGCGTTTATTTTTGGTCAATAGCGATACCTCGCGTTGCATTCGTTAAATTACGCCGGGAACGCGAATCCTCTGGTATTACGAGAGTATACAGGGTGTCGAAAAGCTTGGGAGCTTGTAGTAATTTATACGTAGGAGTGAAACATTACAAAGGTAGAGATAATGGATATTGAGTATAATAAGAAGCGTGTATTTTCTTTGCAGGTTCTTATTCTTTGAATTAAGATCATGGACTTTATGAATTATATATAAAAGTAACAATTTGATTGACCGTAATTACGTGTATATAGAAAAAATAATTTTCAAGCGATTTAATCAACGGTCTTGAAACTTGGACTTTTGCCTAAAAATGAAACAGCTTACAGCGTAAAGTAACACGAATACGTGTTGTACAAGCAAAACTTAGGTATATAAATAATACTAACAAAAATACGATAATTTAAAATGCAGCGATCATTGTTTATAAGTTCACTGTTCCGCGAATCATTTACCAGAGGGTTGCAGACCTTTCCAGACGCGCACAAGGTGAATTTAAGAATACATTTTCCGAATTTTCTTGTCTGGAACTATAGCCAATACATAATTGGGCAAGAATTTCCAATCGAAACAAAATTGTATATATCTCGGAACCATTGCTCGACCAGCGAATCACGACTCGTTCGTCCATACCTATATATTCTAATTAAAAATATTACTATATTTTTTATCACGATACCACATTAACGGCCTATATTCGAATAATTAGCTTCTAGTTTCCATCAGAATGTGTAACACCACGATCGACCGTAATCTATCTCTTCGATAAACGAATAAAATCAAAATTACTACAGTGAGTCGATTTATAATCTTCTTCTCTAAGTAACAGTCGAGATAATTCCCAACAAATTTCCACGGATTTCCCAGCCAATACGTTAAATCGCGTATTAATATATCCAAGAAAATAGTAGGTATTTTCCCAGAGTATTTATACGTGGAGGAAATGGCACGTGACACGGTACGGTCGACAGATGATTTTAACCGTGTTCGTATTAACAGGAAATCGCGTTAATTCCTGCCAGGCCATCGTCCGTGAATCGTGAGTGGTGTGGCGTATATTAGCACGGTGAGAAAAGACAGAGAATAAATAAAAGTACGAAAGGGAAGGGACCACGCAACACGGTGGTGAAAGAAGCAGCGAAGTAAAGAGAAATTTAGTCGCCCAGACTCGTTAGTCATCCTCGGGGGCAGGTGTCTATGATTAAGGAGTATCGGGGGCGTGCGTGTGTGCGCGGTGGCGGGTTGGCGAATCGCCAAACTCTTAATTCTTACGACGACCCAGACGAACTTTCGGTCGTGCCGATTATTACCGCCTCTCTTTCCAACCTCCTTGGCCAGCGGCCAAACATGTTGCAAACATGCTCCGGAATTCCCCTCGCGAACACCTTCGTCGATACGTGCGCAACGTACGCTACACGGATCACCGTCGCTGTTCACGGAAAAAGTTCTGGTGCTTTGGGAAAATACCTTTTTCGGTTGTTATACGACCGTGTTGTTTTTCGCATAACGATCAATGAATTGTCAATCGCTGGCATTGATACGGAAATCATGTATCCGCGTTATTGGACAACGAAACGGTACGAAAGAAGCGACGAGTATCTTTTCTTTTTCGTGCTTTGGAATATTTTTGCGAATATTATTTTCCGTATTTCTGTGCACTAAAATTTCCCATAAATGCACGAACATCGTCGAAAACAAATAATTAATTTGAGTAAAGTATCGAAGCACAAATACGATGCAATTACTGCAAGTAAATGTTACGTCTCGGTTTAAAGAACAGGCGAGAAATCACTGTTATTTGGAAAACTACCGACACCGGACAAGCTAAACATCGAATAGCATTTATTTATCGCCTGATCCATTCTCCAACTTCTACATCTATTTCAAGCTTCATGCAAATAATCAAACCCGTGAGAAAAGAAGCAAACCACCGAAGCACGAAACAGTCCAATTAAGCTGCTTCCATAAACAGAACCTCCAGAATCATTAACATCCTCCGAAAGAGAGAAGAAACAAAAATATAGAAAAACCATACAACATCCCGGCTGAAGCTTTCACATAAACATACATAGTCAACCAGGAAGTACAATCGTACTTCGTTCGAAGCTCATCTGACATTCACCCACGATTCCATTTCCAGGTAGCCTATTATTGATTCTTGCGATGCGCCGATACATTGTGCAGAAAATATCTATCGAGGGTAGTAAAGGCTCCCACGAAGGGCATGGACGTTTTTCGACCTGCGAATCCCACATTGAGTCGATATAAAGATAATAAGCAGGGGGTAGCGCAAGGTAGGGCAAGGGACAGGTCAGTCATTGTGTTCCCGATTGAGCAACGTGAATCGCGTTCGGCCGTGCCATTCATCGTAGAAGGACTGTCGATGTTCGTGTATTTGTGAGAAATTTTGAAACGTACAGAATGTACGTAGTAGGCAAAGATATACAGGGTATCAACGGCGTAGTTACGATATCTAGCGGATAAAAAAAAATCTGCGCGTACCAAAGTAGTAGTAATTTACATAAATATCCGCAGTCTAATTATAGTTATTTTTGTACACTTATTTCCACGTATAATTAAACTTCCTTATAAAGTTAGCCTTAAGCGTTTTATAAGCGGATTTTTTCAACTATTTCCTGTCTGTTAATTCGCATTTATCATCGCGAATCAGAATCGTCAATCGACGAACAATTAAAGCCGACATTGATTTATGGATATCGTCGTAGTCGCCAAAATAGAGAAAATAAACCAGATTGCTACGAGGCTAGTAAAAGTAGGTGGTCTAAGACGTTTTGCCCGGTACTGTATGAGTATACATGATCCTGAGGCATCGCGATACTAGCAGCGACCGGTGAAAAATAAAAAGAATAACAAGAAGAAGGAGAAGAAGCAGGAGAAGAAGAAGAAGAAGAAGAAGAAGAAGAAGCTGCCGCCTCTGAGAGAGGAGGCCTCGAGGTCGTGGCTGCGTAGTTCCTTTACGCTGGCTCCCACGAGCTCAGCCACCAACAGTCGCTTTCCAGATCAGATTCATTGACCCCGCTGAATCTCTCTCTTCCTCTCTCTTTCCTCGCGGTGTCTTCCCTCTGTCCCGTATGTAAGTACGTGGACTTGGCCGCTGGTGCTTTTTCTTCGCGACATCGACACACCAACAGGAGGAGAAGGAGGGGGCCACTGGAAAAGGGAAAAAACCGTGCTATCGTGGACACGATTAATGCGATCTCGCGACCAGCCTTCGCCATTCCGCGATTTCTTACCACCAGTTTAAGGATAATGGCACAGAGAGAACATGTCGATTTCATGGTTACAAAGTGGTGATAAGAGTACGAAGACGAATGTGAAGGTTATGAGAGCCGGCTCTCGAGTTCAGGGTTGCAGAGGCTCGATATGGATGATGGAAAGATGGTACGAGAGAAGTTCCTTTATCCGAAATACATTTGTCGAAACGAAATTTCACTTATAGTTGAGAAGCTAAGTTAAAAAGTTAAAGGGCCTTAATACGAAGGTGCTACTTTCTAGCGACACTGGAAGTCGGATCATTATGAAATTTTTATTTATTTCATAAACTTCCTTACTGTCAATGTAATCATTAATTGTAACGCAGCTAATATCAAAGGGCTATCACGAAGGTTGTAAAACTTGCGACGTGATCGACTCGATTCGCGATTTTGAAAAATTTAACATTCGTATGAGTAATAAGAAAGAACGTAGGAAACTTAAACTTCGTAATATTACTTACTTGCCTTTGCGAATAAGAATCGTAGTAGCATTTTTCTCAGATAGAATAAAGTAAAAACTTGTTCACTGTACATCAGAACAGTGGCTTAAATATTTTCGTTTTTTCGTGCCACGTCGAAAATTAGTTACTCGATTATTTCTTTCGTTGAACTCTGAACCTGAATTCAGGTATCCCGTATCGATGCTATCGGGAAAAATGTGCCAAGAAAAAAAGAAAAACGAACGTATTAATAGTCATATCTCGAGGCAAGTTTTTGCGCGCGCGAGCGAGACTGAAATTAATCGAGAAAGGGGGAGCAAAGAAGTAGTACAGGTTCACCATAAAGCTCGTTTATCTCGAGGGGCGCTACAAGGGTTCCGATGTGGCGCCCTAGCAGAGAAAATAAACGATCGAACAAACAGGAAGTCAAGTGCACGGAAAAAAGTTGCGTGCCCTAGGCAGATTGCCAATGCCTGTGTAGGAAATCTACGAAGGTCTTCGAGACGATTGCTCACCGAAATTGTTTTCAGGGGAAGGGAACTTTGCTTCTAAAATTACGAACGCTTGTAAAAAATATTTAACTTCTCATCGATTATAAACCTTTCGATTTATTTTTCTACGCGAACGTTCATTCTCCTTCGTACGATATTTAACAACTAGCATTCTGCGCAGAAAACTATTAAAACATATTTTTAGAAAAAGATACTTTTTCTTTTCGTGTCAAACGTATATCTTTCTTTCAATTTATTCTATTATTATTACTATTAATTTTCGTAACCGCATCTTTTGGTGCGCTCGTTCGCAAACTATCTTCTATGGACAATTACTATGGATAGGAATTACATACTGCGATCGAAGACGACGTGAATTTTTATGGTTTGAACGGTGTTTCTGGAAATGGCGCGGAAAGCATCTATAAGGCGCTGTATTAACCTAATGAAACTCCTTTTTAAGTAACGCGTCTTTAATGGAATTCGATCAGGCACGATTCTAGATCATCCGCGCGACGTAATCGATTCAGTCCTATCATTGACACATTTTCCGCACATGTGACAATTGCGCGATGAAACATGAAATCTGTTACTACTATCGTATAGCGTGTTTACGTTCGCACTCGAACGATCATACGTCTTACGTTTGATTTATTTACGATACGTTAAAGATTGTCTCGAACGATATCTGGCACGGTAATCGTTATAAAAAATCGATCCGATTCAAAAGCATCGAGCGCGAGAACCATCGATCGAGGAATTGCTTTATCTACGACTTCCCTTAAACGCTATTTACACGTGTACCAATCTACACGAGTAGCCAATCCTTCGCGCCAAAGATTGGCCATAGAAACTACCTCAATCGTATTAAATACAACTCGCAAGCACTTAATGGCCCACCTACCATTCGACCGATCGATCCACTACAAAAAGCTATCAAGCCGTAAACCTACTCGAAGACCGATAAGCATCCCACAGAGAGCTGAAGCTCGCGTTGAACGCAGCCGACGACGAGTAGAGAGCAAAAAGGAACACTCACATGGTACGTACACACGTAGGTACGCGCGCACACACACTGAACGGCGCCTTTGAAGTCCGTAAAAATGCAAAGAAGGCGGAGAGGGGAGTAGAAAGAAAAAGATTCTGCCTCGAATATCTTCTGGAACTAGAACACGATCGCCGGCTGTCGATCGAGCAGAACCTAGTCGGCCAGAGAAACCAAGAGTAGCTGGTTCACTAATCAGCCGAGAAACGCCGCGATTACAATCCGGTGGAATGTGCTTAGAACCGTCGTTTCGAAAGGCTTCTACTCTCACGTTCTACCGACTGCGCGTACATATTCCGGTCGATCGCGTGTATGCACGCCGAACACGCGTCCTCTGCGCATCGGTTACAGGAATTCGTCTAATTGTAAGATCAGAGATCGCGCTTAATCCCTTAACGCTTGAATTTTCTTTCCTTCCTTCGACCTGGTCAGCCGCTCTTTCGGAACCAAGCGATCGAATCCTTTTTATTTATTTAGCTCTTCGTCCTATATCGACGAGTTTGCGGATTTTTATGCAAATTCGTATCTTCGTGGATAGAGTTGAAGAAGCCTTCATGACGAGATTTCAAAAATGAAACATAGAGTCTGATAGAAAAGAACTGCTCGTTCGTCGGGCATACGGATATGTGTAAATAGCTTTCGTAGTATGTTATGTAAGTACTGCGGTAAATAAACTGATATTAGATCAGGTAAAAAAGAAAAGACAAATAGTTGGTGGAAAAGTAACAGGTGACTAACGCTATATGCGAACGCGAGTATGTACGATTCTCAGCCTCCTTGGACCAGAGAATGTTCGATATATGTACTCCGTGAAATTGTTTCGAAAGCATTCGCGTTATCTCAAGGAATTCTATGTAAATCACAAAGATTAATATTACGCGTAATTGAATTAACGCTTCGCGCGATTTGCTTTGATCTTGAAGAAAGATCGGTATTTAGAACAGCCGAACGGTTCTGTAATTTTATTACGCTGTCCGAGGATTAATCAACTTTACTCGTTCTTGGAAATTATTTTATAGAAGCTAGCAAAAAGACAATATCGTTAACGAATATCGTGTACAGCCTGTTTTCGCATTCGATTAAATACGAAGAAATCGGACGAACGAATAGAAAAACAGTCAAAAGTGGATGAGTTTAATGGAAGTGAAAGCTTTATTACCGACTAATCCTGAAAACACTAATGGGTTTTGCTTGTATTGCTGTAAAACGTTATCGGTGGGAATGATACTACGGTCGAATATGTTACTTAAAACGTTATCCATCCATGAAACTAAAAGAGACAACGAAATTTAACGAATTTTGTGAGAAATTTATAAAATTCTCATCTTTAAGCTTCGCAAACTAAATTTTCGTTTTTGTAAAAAAAAAAAAAAAAGAACCATCAAATATCGAAAATGCGTTCCATCACCCTTTATTTTTACGATACTATAATTTTCAAAAGTATTGATCGATTCGATAATAAACAAAACTTGCGTATAATGTATAATATTAATATATAATTTAAAATAAAAAACCTGTTTACAAAAACATTGATTTTTGATTTCAACATGTTCAAACGTAACTTACAAGAAATCGACACGAGCGTTATATCGTACATCGAAGATCGTTATCGATTCGCATCCTTCGCTTAAAATTACCATAATACTAAGAAGAACCGAAAGGAAGATCATTATACAGGTAAATGAATTCGCGCGATCAATGACAATTAGGTTTCGCAATTTGTACACCGGAGCTACAGGATTCACTGAAATCACCTGTCCTTTCGAACACTTCGTGGTAAAAAGTTATTTAAGGAGAGGTCAGACTGTCATGAATCATTGTAGATTCGAGAGGCATGACATGTTGGCCTCGTGAGGAACGAAAGTTCACGAAGACACCGCACCGTCTGCATTGCTCATCTCGAGGCCGTTTAATCCCTTGCGGCCTGTCTCGACCGATATTAATTCTTATTCGATGTCATTTGCTTTAAAACAATATGCCATGCAGCGACTGAACCAACTTTGCATTTGGAATACAGTTTATCATCGTTGTTTCAATCGGCGAACGTTCGCTTAACGAATACCAACTAGAATTTAGTTGGAATAAATGAAGTTCGTATTTGTATTAAATTTTAATCGTATACTAAATTTGTATAACGTCGATGCGCCGATCTTGCAGATAAGGAAAGAGACGAATATATCGCAATACTATCGCGATACTCGTACGTCGTAAATGATAGAAAATTCCGAAACAATTAGACCAGAGAAATTAGCTTGAAAAGCGAACCACGCCTTTTTGATTTATTTGAACCGGTTTGGCTACCGTTTGTATAGCTTTTGTAAGGAAACGAAACGGTATTAGAGGTGATACTATGAAGCATAAATTGCTACATTTAATATCCGCGATTAATATCGAACTATGAACACATATATAAGTTTTAATTGGCGCGATTAAAATTCTTGATCGATCAGAGGAAAAAAGACACTACAACGTAAAAACCATTCTAATTTATGATCGTGATGCGAAGAAAAGTGCACAAGACCATATCTAATATCGGTAAACGCACTTCTCATGCATATTTTACCGTTTCTACCCTCGTGTTTGCTCAAACAACAAAATGAACGCTCTGGCTACGCTTCGAAAATTGGAAATTTCGTCGAACACGCTGAATTCTCCAGGGATCGCCATTCGATTGTTATTCGACGATGATTAACGCATCTAAATTCCGGAGCACGTAAATGTTAGTTCCATCGATTCTACCGCCCGACGTAAAATAAATATACTCCACTTCTCGTAAGTATATACGAATTACTAAAAGACTTTAAACAGATAAATTTCGATATTTGTTCGTACCTATCTCGAGATCTACCAGCTCCGATGAAAAAATTTTACCGCCACGATACACTTTACCATTTCTTAATCGATGTTTGAGTAACGAAAGGAACTGTAATACTCTGTCGTCGAAACGACGCTATTATTTTACAATTAAATCGCGCGTACTACCTGCGATTGTTCAAGTCGAACTCGAAAATTCAATACTCCGTTTGACGTGTTAGATGCGTAAATTAATTCGATGCTTTTAAATGTATCTAATTCGAATAGTTGATAGACGTACCATATTTTGAAAAGAATTTGAGGATTTGGAGGATCGTCTTCTCGTTTCGACGTATATCGATGGAAATTGGAAAATTCTCTTTGAAATACGATAACGTGATCACAGAATGAGTAATATCGTGTAATTGAAACGTACGGGAATCTTCTAAAGACCGAAGAATCCATAAAACATCTTGTGATTTTTCGAGCTTTTTAATGTATTTATAACGAGTTGAATTTTTGTTTGCAGTTTCGTATACACGAGGTATAGCTTGTGTAATTTAACGGTCTACCAAATGGATTGGAAAACTTATGCACCGTCATCAACTCGAATAATTACCTGCCGTTGATTAAGTTCCGGTAATTTCGTCGATCGGTGTGTTCCACGCGCGTGTTCTTCGTTAATGATTTAACGAGCCACAGAGAAAGTTTATAAAGCGGAAACCTGATTCGGTAGGAAATTAGGAAAACATATTTGATACATGGAACGTAATATTCCACGACCAATTGCTTTACAAATGTATGCTAATTAAACCATATTAGCCGTAAAAAATATCCACGCACAGTAATCGTAAATGTAAACACAGGAATAAATCTCGAGATTCGTCATTTTTCACTTTTACTTTTACATCTTACGTCATTTGTAATAAATAACGAAGTTGTTCGTTAAAAATATTTAGCGGCTCGTTGCGATACGTTGTAACGTGGAAAAAGAATTATACAACTTTTCCATCTTCTGTCTTTTCTTCGATCCTCGAATAATTAATCACGCGTGCTAGATTTGCAAGCTTGACAGGTAACAAATATTCGCTCTTGCGATATTCGGTCTCGCAAAGGGATAATCATAACGTGCGACTCATTCCTTAAGCTAATTACAATTCTTCGGAAACTACGCTTAAATACGATGACCCGAATGACGGAAAGATCGATTAGTCTCCACTTTCACTCGATGAAAATTTCAACACTTTCCCGAAAATTCTCGTAGGAAATCGAGAACGGTATCGGGCGATATCCGTGCTTATTACCAAGATATTAGTCAGTTTCTTTCAGTTATGTAACGATTCTTTAAATTTGACCAATAACTTGGAACGAATAACCAATGAGTGTTAGAAGTTACGAACAAGCCAAACAGGTTTGCCAAACGATCAAAGAACGAATGGAAACTTGCGATTTCGACGAGCGCTCCATAAATAAAAATTATCCGTACCAAGTTTTTGTTCGTTCAAAAACGATTCAGTGAATTTTGCCAATAATTCGGAGTGAATAGCAAACACGGTTATCTGCAGGCACGCTAGACGGAGCGAATAAAACGAGAATTCGTTGGACAACGCAACGTCCCGAACCGGTTGCAAGTGCAAACGAGCGCGCACCGATAACGTTATCGGAACCCGTTGCATTGTCAATCGCGCGGTTCAAAGAATCACCAATTTGGAGTAGCGATATTGTTATCTCGCGCGAAGAGAGTTCTCGATATCCACACGATTGTACAAAGCAATGAAAACAGGGGAGTTAAGCCATTGACAAACACGGCTGGATAGTAATGGACTTGGCCAGATCTCCGCCAAGAAAGAAACTGCTACCGGTTATCGAACACATTTACATTCATCGCGTAGAAAGTGCACGCGATCACCGACTTTCCTCGTTCGGGAACGCGGACAGGCGTCGGATAGAAATTTCTGCCGGGCGATTACGCAACGGAAGCTGCGGTCTCTTCCGGGGATTTGGTGCAGCGTAGCGTGAACTGCGATCGCGAGTCGCCGAGGGATAACGTTTGGAATTTGCCAACCTTTGGGGAGAAGAACAGGTTCTTCGATCGCGTCGGAAATTGCGAGTGACGAGTTCCGATGGAAATTAATAATATTGAAATTATCGTTGAGAATGTGAATCACCGTGGTCGTTCGTTTGCTCGTTAGTCGTTAGGTCGCTGTAGACGGAATTGAGAAATTCCCGATTTACAGCGTCCGTGATCCTATTCGAACGAGCGGCAATTTTGAAAATTGGAAACGCGGTATCGTAACTTGGCTATCTTATCGCGATAATAGGTAACAGGGGAACAAGTCGTTTGTTGGATTTTCGTAATCCAGAGGAAACATGCCACCGTGTAGAAGAAGCAAGTTTAACAACCCTTCGGAAACCCTGAATTAAAATTCTTCGTTCGTAACACGCGACACAACATTCGTTACAATGAAATAAATAAAATGGTACAGCGATCGTCGCATCTCTCGCAATTTCAACTTCCATTTAGACTTTCGTCGCGCGCGTTGTAGCCGCATACCAATAAATTATCGATAAAAATCAAGCCTCGTTCGAACGATCGTTTACCTCCAAGCAACCAACAACCGCTCGACGCGCACCAAAAAGAGATGTCCATTCGTTTCGCGAATATTAAATCAATCCATCGTAAAATCCGAGTATGCGTACTTTGCGGTAAAAGATAACAAAGCAGGCGGTCGACAGGTTCATAGCGTGGAATCGAAAGACGCGTATCGATGAGTCTGAAACCACGCTCGGATTACTCGAGTTAACTTAATCCTTGGCGATCGAGAATTTTGTAACAGCGTACAGCGTATTGGAAATATTCAGAAGTTAATTAAGAGCGAAACCGATGTAACTATCAATGACTCGTATAAACACGATCTTAAATTCAAGTAATTTGACCAGAGGTTTTATTCAAACGGAAAAAAGATAATTTCGATGCTTGGTTTTTTTTTCTCTCGGTGGGATCTGATCGTGCTGCTCATTCCTATGAGGCTGGCTTCTCCTTTATTTATAGTATCTTCCATTTCCACGAGTCATCGTATTCGCTAAGGTTCCGCTGGCTGACGATCGCGCAAAGTTGTCTCCTTCCGACCGGATACTCCCTTCTGATCGTAAAGCTTCCAAGTGTAACACGCGACGAGGGAACGCGTTCATCCTACGAGTTTCTTACTCGATTCGCGGCCCTTTTTTCCCCGCACCGTTTGTCGAAATAATGAGGAAATGGTCGTCTTTGCGCTTATAAACAGGGCCTCGAATACCTTTGTGTCTGTGTAATTGACTGAAAAGAAGAACGATAGAAAAAGCAACGTAAGAAAAGCAAGCGCGAAAAGAACTTTGTACGAATAGATCGCCGATTGTTTATGTAAATTCGTATTAAATCTTGACCGCTTAAATCTCCTACAAATACGCAAACACCTTTAAAGTAATTCGAAAATCTGTAAATTATTCGAAAAAGAAAAATAATGCCGAATGAAATACGAAACGTCCATAAAACAAATCTATAAATAATTTGTTATTTTAGGTTGCGGATCCTCGCTTACTATTACGGATCAGATGAGTCATTTCAACAAATACTATAGGAAAAATATCGTACACACTTTCGGCGGATTGTTCAAACAAAAGCTAGTTAATATATTTTCAGACAGAAACTTTTAAACGAAATGTGATCGACATGGCAAGCTGTAAAAGTTTACGTCCATTTTCTACAAAATTGTTTGTTAAACAGATACTTAAAGCATCAAATCCTTTCAATTTAACATTCCAAATATTAGAACATTTTTGATAACTCTTTTCGGAGTAAATCGTTTACAACTGCCTGAGTAATTCTATCTAAATATCGTAATCTTTTCGATAATCCTTTTCGAAACAAATCGTTTAGAATTCAACGAACGAGCCAGAGAGAAATTCATGCAAGAAAATTCATCTCGCCAAGGAGTTAGATCGAAATGGAAAATGCTATTGTATGGAAAGAATGGGCTGGCCCCCGAAACGCCAAACGGCGAAATCTTCGTATTTTTAAAAAAAGCTGTTTTCATTCTCTCGACGATAACGTTGCACGAGTAAACGTTTCACCGAGCATGCGTAGGTCACGCGACTTTTTTGCAAAATATACAAACCGCGTGCGTAAACTATACAATCGCAATCGTCTGGAACAATATCATCGTTTGCGAGCCGATTTGTTTGAGTACGCGGAAATCGAACGCGAGTTCGCATAATTTACGACGTTATTTTCGGTTTCGCGTGACTCATTCGAAGTTACAAAAACCTGATCCGACGGGAACGTGGCTTGGAATTCGACCGAGAGATACTCGGTGGAACTTCAATCTCTTCGCTTTCGTCCATCATTAATCGGTGTTATAATAATTGACGTAAAGTAAGAAAGAAGAATCTACTCGTTTATCGAAAATAGAGAATTGGCGCGTCACCAGATCAGGACTAAATAGAGGAAATTTTCATCGTTATAGCGCACTTAGTCCCTTAATAGCCCTTAATAGAGTTCGTTCACACGCGTCTTTAGATAACCGTGTGCAAGAATGTGAAACATACTTGAGAGTATCTTCGAACAAGAATTCCTATGCGCTCTCAGCTTCGTTTTATCATCGACGCTACTGTTTTATGTCGCTACCCCGAGTCACCGTGATAACGATTGTTACCGATGTCTCACGTTGCAAGCATTCGTATTCGACTTGTCGGTTCTCGCTTCCCTAGTCTATTTATTTGTCTTTCGACCTGAACTTCGACCCCTTGAAACGAGTTGGCACGGGGGAAGAACGGAATTACGTAGTTGTCGAACTTGGTGCTCGATTCGAGTCGTGTTCCTTCGAAAGAATATCCGTGGAATATCCTAAAGTAACGCAAGTCAGGCTAAAATATCTCGCGATATTCTATAAAAGCGTGAAATATTCTACGATATCGCAGAATATTTCAAATAAACTGTACTAAATAATAAACTTGCAATTTCGATAGTTTTGCTATAACAATGAGAGTCACGTGTCTCTTTAATTAAAAGCAGGATTGATGCGATTTGGGAACAGGAATTAAGATCGAGAACTTGGATGGATCTCTTCGTTTAGTAAGGCGAGGGGAAAGACATTTGGGAAAAGTGCCATGAATTAAAAACACGACTACTTACGTTTCGCTTTCTATCGGATTCTATTTGTCGAAGATCGTTAGCTCTCGATCGATGATATATGCCTGCGAAGCAGGATATTCGAGACTCGTAAACGAGAAAGCGAAATGGCCCTAGACCATTTTAGGTAAAATAGTATTAAGACAAAGTATTTTACGATACAAATCGAATTTAACGATCCAAAGAATCCGGAGGAACGAAATTAAATCGAATAGACGATAAGTGTTTTCACCGCGAAAACAACGGACCGTAACCTCGAAGATCTCGCAACGAAGTCGCCGTATTCGTGGATTACAAGGGAAAATGTAGGTTCCTTGCGTAATCAGACCTTTGATTCGACTTTGCTATAACGCCTTGTTTCAATGCAACTTTCATTATGCAGAAAGGTCATAAGACAGGAGAACGTACACGTGTATATACGAATCGTAGGAGATCGTAACGTAACGATGCAAAGTGTTAATTATAGATTTTTCATCGTGCGATGTTCTTATCATTCGTACTTATTGTCGGAGAATTCAACCATTGGAAAATTATTCCCCATTTCTCAGACGCATAATAATTCAGACACTTTTCCTGGAAATCGTCGTACAATCGGTTGACACGTTGCAGAACAAATGGTGTACTCGATATGATATCATCGTGTCTATAAAGATCAAGGATATCTTGTACGCGTTATCGATATGACAGCCGAAAGAATATTAAAAACCAATACGAATATTTGCATAAAAAGGTTTTTACCGGTGCCACGAAGTAATTGTTTCGTAACAACGTTTCCTCCTTGACGTTTGTCATTTTATTCTCCATGGTCGATAACGAAGCAAAGTATTTTCTTAAGTTCGCGCGTAACAAAATACCAAAACTAAACGCCAATGGTCAAAACGTTTTATTACAAGTAAGATAGTTGAAACAATTCTAATCTCTGCAATACTACGATACTTTTCCAACGTGTGAAACAACCAGCAAAATGTCATCTCGATCATATCCTAACATCGATAGAATCGAGTGGACTAACGAAAATGAAAGTACAACTATAACATTTCGTTTCGATCGTGAGATTCGTAACAGCTGTATCGTTTCTGCATTTTGATATCTTTCTCCTCGTTCTCGTCTCTAGAACGCGTCCAACAACCGCACGTATCGACGTTGCCTTTATCATACCTCGAGATCGATATTTAACTCGATAGAATAAGAAGAAGGAAAGTACGCAACAGGAATATCCATTGTAGCATTTCGTTGGAATCGCGAAACGTTGTTTCTCCGCTCTGATATCTTTTTCCCATGAACACGTTGCACGTATCGAGGACTTTTAACCGCGTACAGCGGCAAACGCAGTTTCTATCGTACCTCGAGATCGATAGTTTCACTCGATAGAACAACGAAAACGAAAGTAATAGAACACAAAAACAAGTTGGAGGAGAAGGGGGAAGAAATTGATCGATCATCCGTGGCATGGAATTTTATTTCGATCACGCAATCCAACGGCGCCATCCCACGTTCCTCCTCTTGTTCGCTGTTCAAGGTATCGAGGATGCCTGACACGTTCGTGAATCCGAATCTCGTGTTTGTACGGCCTATTCACGGCGTAGACATAATCGTGGCGTGGCTGCATAACGGTAAAAACAGATCGGCGTGCATTCACTTTTCCCCGTTGCAAGCGGACTGCAGTTTCTATCGCATATACCAGACGAAGACTGCTACAGGCATGCAATACCTTTTAAAACTGACGAGTCATCGATCCACCCAGTCACCGTGTACAAATAACTCTAATGGAATTACCCTTTCCTTTCGGTGTTTCGTTTCGAGATCGGAGCCGATCCGCATCTGCCGTGATCCGCTCTCTCTCTCTCTCTCTCTATTCCAGATCGAATCGCAGAGTTCGATGAAATTAACGATCGCCACCGAATATCAACTTGATCAGCGGAGTCTACGTTGAGGAAAGTACATTCTGATTAACCCTTTCGCTACAAGTATAGACACGTATTATAACGTATACATGTGTATAGGCAGCAGTGAAATATCGATATACGTATGTGCGTGCATTATTGTCGATAAATCACAGGCCACTTGTTAATCTTAAACATAAATTTTCAGGGAACAGGTTTCTAATAAAATCTTGGAAACAGCGTAATTCACTTTTCCTTATGGCACACGCCGTGACTTTCTTTCTATAAATTTCATTCGTTCGAACGAGATTTTAATTAGTATCCGATTGAACGAACTTCTACCTGTTAAATCCACTTATCTAAACGTGGAAAATTATAGATAGTAGAGAGAATCGGTGGACTCTTATCTCGTATTAGATTTACTCGTATTTACTCGCGAACTTCGTACGAACGCTTGAAAGAAATTTGAAAGAAAATCTGTATCGGTTTTTTTAGATATTCCAAGATTTATTACCGTAGAATAAAATCTGGTGTCAATTAAATTCGCTAGAATTCCAAGCAGAACCTCGTACCTTGTAATTCGTTAAATAAGTCTCCGAAACGTATATAGATGCCATTTGAAGGAACGGTGTCTATTAAGGTTGAAAAGTAGGCTAACATAGAGGCTGAAGATGATTCAATGCTCGAGTGAAAGCTCTGACAACTGAAGTTGAATGCAAACCTTGTGACACGATATACCTACGTAATTTCTTGCTCCGTTCTAATTGCTCATAGAATTTTAAACCTAACTCGATGTATTATGTTTCGGAAAATTTATTTCTTCTTTTATACGAACGTACGTAGAATATCGTCTAAAGTTACAATTTGACGTTTTCTCTGTTACGTAATTTTCAATTTCTTATTTGCAGACGATTCCGGTGTGTCAAGGTTCGAGGGGAAGGTGACGAGCAGGTTTCAGACGAGAATCTTCAAGATACCTCGAACGAATCCGGCAAGGAACCTCGTCGACAGAAACGAATATGCTCGTGATAAACCAGCGTCAAAGGCATCCTTGTTGGAGGATGCTGCTCGCCATCGTCATTTTATCCGGCCTCATTAGGTATTGCGAACCAATGTCCACGAAGAGGCTAACAGACTCATCTCCATCGTCGTTACCTACGTTATCGAGAAGTTCCGGTGAATCGAGGTCACAGAATCTTGGCTCGCCGAGCGATCTAGCCTGGCAAGCTTGGCTCCTTCTGGGCTCGCAAACAGGGGGACACTCTAGCTTGGATTCAGCCAGTTTTCTTAAACGAATCACTCCCAAGAGCGTATTCATCGCTCCTGAACTACCAGCTTGTCCTGATGGATATCGAGCAGACACGATGGGCAGATGCGTGAAAAGAGTGATCATCAATCCTCAAGCTCATATCGGTTTCCTTTTGCAACAATTGAACAACAGATATAGTAACCAAGCTAGTGGTTCCGAAGCGTCGTCTAATAATAAAAAAAAGTCCAGTGGCCCGCTGCAGTTGAACATCCCGTTGTTTTCCGACACGGACACCAAATCGGTTCCGGTAGACCACGAGGAAACCAGAGGAGACCACTCGATAAACATACCGATCGTGGTTCCTTCGAGAGAGGATGTGCAAGTAGAGGAGATAGAAGAGGAAGTGGAGGAAGCGAAGGAGGTAGAAGGAGCGAAGAACGTAGAAAAAGCAAAGGATTCGATAGAAACGAAGAACGTAGAAGAAGCGACGGACGTAATAGAAGTGAAGAGCGTAAAAGAAGCGAAGGACGTAATAGAAGTGAAGAGCGTAAAAGAAGCGAAGGACGTAATAGAAATGAAGAACGTAGAAGACATGGAAGACGTAGAAGAACCGAAGGAGGTAATAAAACGAAGGGGCTTTTTTACTCGTAAGAGTGGTATCTATAAATGAATCGAGTTCTTTCAATCGAAATGAGTATAAACAATGTCGTTCGTGTTTCGCTAGAATTTTAGTTAAGTACGAGCTAGATGAGACCGTATTAGACTCATTTTCGTTGAAAAAATCTTACTTGTTCGTTCGTAATATGATCATCAACGTATAATAACAAGTACGATAGTTAAAAATTCTGTGTCGATTATATTGCACTTGCGGGTTGTTCAAAACATTCAAACGAAGCTATAATTATAGTTGAAACTTAAATACTTTGAATATCCTCTGTTCTTTGATGAACATCCTTGCTAGGGTTGTCCTTGCTCCAAAAAACCTGATCCAAGCCACTACTATTCCAAGCTTCGAATAACGAACCATAACAGTCAAAGTAACTTTATCCAATACTTGGTCGAATTAAAATTTTACCGATCTGTATTTATGTTGTATCAGACGCTGAACACCAGCGAAGGAAACGAGGAGGAGGAAGAGGAAGAGGAAGAGGAGAACGAACCCAGTGTCACCCCTGGGAACACCACTATTTCTGACGAGCCTTCGGAAAACGAGGAAGACGGTCAGAGTACCACGTCTACGCTCGACACGATAGTTCCCGTAGCGGAGTTCGTAGACGATACGAACGACACGAATTTCTCCGGCGTGATCGACTATAAAATCCCGATCGATCTCTCCACGCCGTTGAATACATCCAACGTAAGAGCAACGAACGCTAGCGACGATCAAGAATTATGGGGCGAAGAGTCGCAACTCTTGAACTCGACCGAAGTGTCACCGATGTTAATTCTTCTTTCATCGACGACAACGATGTCACCGAATTCGATAGCACCTGAGATAGAACTAGAACTGGCCAACAGTACTCGGAGGACTGTTCAATTGTAGTATTGTTCTCCGTTTATTAGATCTGTTTCTTTTCCTTTAACTCAACTTCCTCTCGTGGAGGAACTACGATTGATGATACCTGACCCTACTACCGGGGTCACAAGCATCTTCTTCGTGAGTTCGTGAACCTAAATGCCGGCACGTGCGTACGACATTGCGTATAAACTACACGTAGTAACGCTATATATGTAATGTTATCGTAATTCATAATTCGACTGTACGAAAGCAAATTGCTGGATTTACCTTAGGACGCTATTCTCTTGTCGCCGAATATTGCACGTAAAATTATTCTTCAGTATTTTATTTTTCACCTGTTTCTTATCGTTTCTTATTTATTCTTTATACGAAAAACGCAAGGTCGATTAATTTGTCTCGATTGAATCGATTAATTATTTCTCTTATCATCGTCACGTTAACGAGTTTTAAAGAAGATGGTCTTCTGACCAGTTTTCCTTTTTGAGTTCAACTCTTTGAGCTGAGATCGACTCTTTGTGGTCTGAGACATATTCGACGTTTTACCCCAACTAATTTATTATAGTAACTTATTTTTAAAATATGTTTTTAATTTTTGACTATAATTTCAGTTTCATCGTCAAGAACACATCTGCGCTGATATGTTTCTATTAAATTAAGTCGCGCGTGCATGGATGTAATATATAGCATTAGTATCAAAATATAAAAAACAAGAAGTTTTATAAAGAATGACACAGAAGGGTTAAATAGGATCAATGGATCTTCGCAAAGAATCAATCAAACCACGAGAATCAATACCACGTTTTCATAATACCGAAATTCATATATGGACGCGTGCTTGTAATAATAATATGACATAGTGAGAACGCGCATTTGTATACTCGTATAATTACAAATTACGACATTTCCTATCGAATCATGAGAAGATCATCTTCGAAAATGCCCGTGTACTATGTATATGTATATGCACCGGAATCTGAGTACACCAACTCACGGAGAACATGCTTGTGACCCCGGTATATCGAATCAGACTGATTTTAGCGGTATTTGCTTTATTTATAGAACATTTATAGAACAGAGAAATCATGAATCCCTCTGTCACGAATAAATCTCTCGAAAGAGGTGCGCGTTAATCTGCCCGGCAGCGACCAAGTATTGTCCATACAGCTTCACCGTGTGCGTCATCGTGTCTGCTCTTGTACGGAGAAACATAAACTGTTGCGATCGTACTTTCTTTCTTGAAATTTGTTTTTTTCTTTTTTCTTTTTATACGTGGATTAAAAAAAGGCAGAGAGAAAGAGAGAGAGAGAGAGAGAAAGAGAGAAAAAGAGAAGGAGAGAGAGAGAGAGAGAGAGAGAGGAGATGAATTTTGATATAGAACGTAAAGAGATATTATGATGTAAAAAAAAAAAAAACGAGTCTCGATCTTATTTTGACACAAATCTTTTTAGAATTTGTTTAGTTCAGGAGTATACGCGGGATTATTTCTTTTAGGATATTACAATTGAAAAAAATTAATTAAAATTACTTTATGTATAAATTAGTGACAGTTTCATTATGAAAACGTATCTACTAGTAATGTGACATTTTCCTATAAGAATATTAATAAATAAGTAAAAAATTCGTTTCACTTAAGAAACTTAAATATTTTTTATTTTCTTTTAATTTAATTTTTAAATTCCAAATTGCAACTGCACGTATGAACCAAGATCGAATGTACTGATACTTATTTAATTTTCATCAAGATGTGATTGACCATAACTGAAGGAAATCATCATATTAAATTCTATGAAGAACAATGAACACTTGCATCTGCAAAAATCGCAACACTCTATGTCTCTCCAGTGTAATTGAGTCGAAGCTTACACCTACATTGTATAGCGAAAATACGTATCTATGTAGTATGAATGTTTTCGGTATGCGATTTGATCATTGTTCTATGCAAGCGCAGCGCTCCGAAGATAATGCTCGGAACAGTATGAATCGGAATCACCTCGTCGTTTAGCTTTACGACCGTTATTGCGATAATTCTTTTCCACTTTTTACACGTACGATAACTTTTTGGTACAAGAATACGCGGTAGAATGCATGCAATTACGGAAAGAAAAATTCTTATTATCAGTATCAGAATCCATCAGATTAGCATTCGAATTTTCGACGAAACGAAATTATATCTAATTACGTGTGATTATCACGTAGGTACGAAACGAAAGTTACGAATCTGACATCGCGGCCAGTAAATCTTTTTTACTGCTCTACGTATGCTTCGATGTGGTGTGTAATCTCTCTTCCTCATCTATTTGAATGTTGGTTCGTGTACATATTAATTTTATTAAGAGAAATTGTATATACAATGCATAATTAAGAAGCGTCATCGGCGTTTTAAATGTGTATTAATTGTAACTGTATAAAAATATTATTGTATTATTTATAGCTAAATATATCGATGTATATTACACATTGTCGTGTCGTGTCGTGTAGGAGCCGTTAGATCGCAGAATGGAACAACTTATAAAAATCACTCGATGTTGGTCCTGTACCAAAATATCATGCTTTGTTATTATTTACAACCTTCCAGGCATGATAAGCGATTATGTTACAAATCATTTTATTCATTAAGCATTTTTTATTGTACATAACTTAATTGTTAAAGAAACTGCATGTTACGTTGTATTACTGGATGTACTTTTTATTCCTTTGAATTCCCTAGCTACCAAGAACTTCTCTGTAGACTCATCTCTCGTTGCATTTGGTCTTACGGATTTTACATATTTATAAAATTTTAACAAATCTTTCTCAAATTGTTGAGACTTTCCACCGTCCCATATTTTACAGACAAATGATCCATTTCTTTCGCTAATTTGTAAAGCAAATTTCAAAGCAGTATATGCAAGTTGTATTATGATTTCATGATCTAAGTCTCTTATACCAGATGCATTTGGTGCCATATCTGATAAAACTACATTAGGTTTTTTACCATTTAAATGTTTTAGAAGTAGATCTTGAGATGCTGGGTCGGTAAAGTCCATGCCACTCAATAATGTTGCTCCTTCGATCGGATATATAGGTTGCTTGTCTATTCCAAAAACAGTTCCAACATCACCATCTTCCTTAGCATTTGCATTTGTTGCTTTAATAGCAACTTGTGTCCAACTGCCAGGAGCAGCTCCACAATCAATTACAATATGACCTGGCTGCAATATTTTAAATTTATCATTGATTTCTAACAGTTTGTATGCACTTCTACATCTATAGTTTTCTTTTTGAGCCTTCTCCACGTAAGGATCTTTTAACTGTCTTACAAGCCATAATTGCGAGCTATGCTTCTTCCCTTTTAAATTTTTTGGTACTTCTCGAAATAATGTAGTACAACTATGCAAGTTCCTTAATATCAAAAGATTTCGAGAAAAACGCTTCATGATATAACCTAACTAAATGCTGGCAATGTTAAAAAAAGCTTCATATGCAAAATATATATACACAAATGAATCGTCTTCTTATTTTTTATAATTCAGTCACTATTCAATCATTCATTACACAAAATTACTTATACAAATTAAACATCGTCCAAATAATATTGTAACACTTAATGTGATCGAATATAATATCTTGTATAGTTACAAGTTGTAAACTACGATTCGGCTCAAGCACGTATCAGCTGATTAATACAAATGAATACGCATGCGTAGAGATTCTATGATGGTGACGGAACTTCGTAGTTACAAAAAGTATCTCATGTGCTTGCCGGCGAAGATGTGATAGAATTCCACGGGTAATGATCGTTTGAACGAATGTTGCGATTAAAAAAGTGATTTACAATGAACCTAACCACAGGGAATCCTCACGGGAACGGTTTGCTTTACGCTGGTTTCAATCAGGATCAAGGTACGTGACCGAGTGTGCTACATTTGACAGTCCAGTCATGTACTGTCAAATTTATTTTTTTACTTCTAACCTTTGCATCTAACACCTGTCGAATAAATTTATCATAATTTCACCTTTCTATACGATTAATATCAATTTAACCTGAAAAAATATGTTTCCATCGAACTCTGTTTGCTTAAAATGGCTAAAATGAAAGAATTTGTTATCACTTTCTTCTTTTTAACCTCATTCGTGTACAATTATTCCAAATTTTTAATAATAACTTTGCATTGGACATATTTTATAAAGTTATTTATAAGTCATTCGTATGATTCATTATGTTTTAATTATTTAAATTTCTTTTTCAAGTATATTATTAGAATTTCCTTTTAATTGTTTATAATGAATTGTTTTAAAACTCATTGGTTTTATTTGAATTATTAGAAAATCTATTTTTATATTTCATTTCTATCTCTCTTATATGTTTCTTACACTTTTACATATATCGTATAATCGTACGATGTGATATTATTCCATAAAGAGTTCCATGATAATCATTCAACTGTGGTGGTTTATCTTCTTAGTGTTCTATGTGTCAAATAAGGAATATATATATACATACCACATTGTGATTTTAAAGGGAAAAGACTGTGTAATGTAACTGTGTAATGTAAGAGAATAGATAAGAATATCTTAATTGTTCGTATAATCTTTCCATTTGTAGGATGTTTCGCTTGTGGTATGGAAAATGGCTTCAGAGTATATAATTGTGATCCTTTAAAAGAAAAAGTACGTCATTTCAGTGATGGAGGCCTTGGTTATGTGGAAATGCTATTTAGATGTAACTATTTGGCATTAGTTGGTAGTGGAACAAAACCTATGTATCCAACAAATAAAGGTAACATATTTTATATATTTTCTCTATCTTGAAATAAATAAAGCGGATTATTTGTGATTTATTTTATATACAACTTGCAGTTATGATATGGGATGACCTTAAAAAATCACCGGCAATTACTTTAGAGTTCAATGCTCCTGTAAGGGGTGTTAAATTAAGAAGAGATAGGATAGTAGTAATTTTAGAAGGAGTTATAAAAGTATATACATTTACGCAAAATCCTCAGCAACTTCACGTGTTTGAGACTAATCCAAATCCCAGAGGTCTATGTGTCTTATGTCCAAATAGTAGTAATTCCTTGCTTGCTTTCCCTGGTAGAAAAAATGGACACGTTCAAGGTAAATTTTAAGCAAGAAATTTTGGTCTTCTACATTCTTTAAATTTATAAAATAACTTGTTTTCACTATTACAGTGATAGATTTGGCTAATACAGAGAAGCAACCATTAAATATCGAAGCGCATGAAACACCTTTATCATGTATAGCTTTAAACTTACAAGGTACTAGACTAGCTACAGCTTCAGAAAAGGGAACCTTAATAAGAGTATTCGAAACACAGACTGGAAATATGATTAACGAGTTAAGAAGGGGAGCTAATCATGCAAATATTTACTGGTAATTAAAACGAAATATTTTATAAACAGTTATATATTATTAAGGAAATATTAACCATTCAAATTTATATTATTATAGCATTAATTTCAACCACGATTCAACTTGGTTATGTGTAGCAAGTGACCATGGAACTGTACACGTTTTTGCTGTAGAAGATCAAAAATTAAATCGTCAATCTAGTTTAGCATCTGCTACTTTCCTGCCAAAATACTTTAGTTCCAGCTGGAGCTTTTGTAAATTTCAAGTTCCAGGTGGTCCACAATGTATGTGTGCATTTGGAACTGATAACAATAGTATTATAGGTCAGTATTATAAAGTAATATATTCAGAAATGTACATATATAGCATGGTAATGATTTCTTACATAACAATGGTTTTTTTGTTGTTACAGTAATATGCGCAGATGGTAGTTATTATAAATTTGTGTTTAACAATAAAGGTGAATGTACGAAAGATTTTTATGCACAGTTCCTTGAATTAACAGATGACAAAATGTGATTGGAAAATAAGGAAGAGGTAAACTATACACTGATTAGTATATACTAATTATGAAGTGATTAAATAAAAATATATATCTTTAACATTATGTTTTCAGTATTCATTGGATGAGATCACATGGAATAGTTTATATGGAACGTGAGTACTGTGTTGTTATTTGAAGTCGTATTATATGGTAGAGGACCAAATGAAAAGTACTATTATTTGTTGGTGTTATATCCACTGTGCAGAATTGTGCTATATAATATAAAAAGAACTTTAAGGAGCGCTAGAAGGCCTATTTCTGAGATGTTTACTTATGGAACTATACGTTCTTAGATGTTACATGCAAAGAGAAGAACTCAATGTTTATGAGTTTTGCTTAATGTGTCAGTGTAAAAAGTAATTTTCTTACACATAAATTAAACAATCTTTTAACTAACGCTGATGCAAATATATAAGGAATATCATTCAGAAAGTAATTCAACAATTTTTTATTCATTATGCTCAGCAATTAAATCATACGTATTTTTTTATATTTATTTTATAAAATTACAGATGTCTCATTTAATGTAACAGAAAATATACGATGTTCAAATATATTCCGTATTTTCCGTATTTTGTATCATAAATGTTGACGATTTAATGTAAAACTATGAAATTTGGCTACTTATTGATCGAATTCGATAATTAACCAACTAAAAAAATGAGACGTGTATAACGTAATCGAGTTTTATAACCTTTATTTTTATTTTTATCGTTTCATACATTTAATATACATATACACAAGAAATAACTACATTTAGTTATTATTATTGAAATATTACCACAAAATATGAAGTTTGTAGTGTCACAAAGAAGTTGGGATCGAATATAAAATAAAAATGATCATGAGACGAAACGCTGTATTTGTTTATAATAAAATATAAATAATATTGATCAGTTGCAAGCATGTATTTTATTTCTATTTTTTTTTTTTTTTTGTTTTGTAATATATATATATACGTATATATACATATATGTATATATTATGCGAAATTTGATGAAAAGTCTTACGCAACACTAGTAATTAAAATTCAGTCTTACAGAAAGAGAATACACGTTGCTAAACCAAAGCTTTTTAACCTAGAGTCGTTGTTGAATTGAAAATATTTTACAATTTGTCATGATATCGGGTTTGAAATTAAAAAAAAAATATATGTATATAATATATATATATTATATTACGATATATGCGTCATCGCATTTCGATATGCAGTTTAGATTTACATTAGGAATATTGTAATTATTCATCTCTGTGCGTTGTTTGAAATTTCAAGATATCATTAAAAAACAACGCGAAGCTCAACAATTAATCATAATATATGAACAATAATAATACGTATAATAATACGAAGCAGGCTTTTTGTACTGCAGATTTATTTTAAGCTTTTGTAAAATGGAACGTCTCCATCGTGTTATGTATAGAAATAAGATGCACAGTGTTTTTCTAACATAAATTTACCGTACCTTTCTCATTTGTCTTTCCTTGCTTTTGTTCAATTATCGTCAAAAACGGAACACGTTGACATTTGACTGGATTACAACATTTCACATGACAAGATTGAATCCGTAGGCCTTGTTGGCAGACCGAGGGTGATCTTAAAATTTGTTTAAGAAACACTGTCATTTGAAAGGTACTTCCCGATAACGAGAGCTCTTACCATCGAACGCAACCTTTCTCATTCATTGTAACGAATAAATCCGACTTTCTGTCGCTATCTCTATATCTTTGTTTAGTAATCTTTAAACCTCGAAAGGTTTATTCGCGTCTGCCTTAACGGCTTTCGATTTTTTCACGACTGGAACTACAGGCTTTTTCTTAACTCCATGAAGAACGTGGGTCAGTCCTTTCTTAGTCTCGAGACTCTTATAAGCGCTGTACACGACGAGCCACACGTAAGAATTACTGATCGCAACGAGTAAAACGATTATACCTGGAAAAAGAAAAAAACAACTTTCAATAACGATATAAATCGGAAATTTCCGAAATAGCAGAGATGTTTGATCGATGATAGATATATCACGAATATACTAAATTGGTGCATATGAAATTTCGTCTTTCAAAAGTTTGAAATTAACAAGTGAATGCATGTCTTAAAGTCTATAGGAAATAATAAAATAAAATTTCACCGTATTGTTCATATATAATTCTTATATATCCAATCTTGCACTTGTGGAATATTTCGTTATCATTTAGATAGATATTTCGTTAGATATTTAGATCAATTATTCCAGAATAGTATATAAATACATAAGTATTCCAAAAGTATAAGAGCAGCACTCGAATAATTTTATAACCTAAAGTTGACAGTTCATACGAACACAAAATATTGAGATTAGGTAATCGGTAGAAAGATTACGTACAATTATGTAGAAGTTATTTTAAGGGTTTTATACGCACCGATATAACAATTTAGTATTTGTTATAATAATTTGCTTGCTTCGTTCGTTTATCAACTTACGTTCGCAAATATCAGCGTTGCCTCCGAGCGTAGCAATAAACGGGCAGCCTTGTTCTACCACGAACACAGAAATTGTCAACGCCGATATTATTGTCATCATGACCACCAACCAGGGCGCCATGAAGTGGCGATTGTTCTACCGAAAGAAACAACTTGTCTTACCACGAAATTATTCTCGAGAATGACTACGTAAACAGTAATTACCGCCAGCACACCGTACAACAGCAGGACAGTGGAAATAAAATGTATCACTGTGATCACCAGACCGCAGTATATCGAGTACACCGTTTCTAAACACGTGTAAAAGATTTTTAAAATTGCTGTATAACGAACGAATACTAGAGATAAACAGTTAAATGAATAATTAGGCGAAAGTAATAGAATATAAAATATTTGTAAGATTATATCGTAAGCACCAGTTGCATTATGGTGCGCCATATCCATTTTCTTAGTATTTAGATGATTAGACGATATATCTTCTAAGGCCTCTCTTTCTAGAGCATCCTCTGTGTCCCTTACCACCATTTCTTGAATTCCCATCGTGTGTATTAATGCCAATACGAAAAATGCCATATTGAATCCTGATATAAGCTGTGTTAAAAAATGAAGTAATTTAATATAATTTAATGCATGCTAATTTCTTATGTGTTTCTTATACCGTGGTAATAATTAAATGACAGATCATATTTACCAATTGAAATACTGCTATTAACACTGTACCTTCTTCCAGGTTAAAATAATGCACGAAATTCTTCAACAGTCCCACCTTCATTTTGCCTATTCTTTTCAACAGAACGCTGTACAATTATTATTCCTGAAAACATATAGAAATAATAAAAATTTACATCCAACGATTGAAGCGGGTCCTGTGATAAAGAGACAGCTCCACTTTCCACAAATTTGAGTACATTCAAAGAAATCAGCACACAATCAATTACAATCAAATCATTATTTGGAACGTGCCATCAATTCATAGTTAACTAATATTCGTAGTAATAAATTTGTGTACTTTTGATTGTGAAATCTATACCTTTCTTTCTCTTCCAATAAATACAATCTAAATATCGAAGCTGCCTTCTATCACTGAAAATCTTTCAATCTTTATCAGATCCAAACATCGACGAAGGAAAATAACAATAGAAACATCGTTCAACATTTGTATACCGATTTACCGTATACTGTACCGTGTGATGAAGAATTCGCCAAAGTCCCCAATTATCAAGCGGAGCATCAAATATATCGACTATCATACAAAATATAAAAGTTCGCTACGATGATCGCAGCAGTCCTTTGAATTAATATTCTAAATAGAAAAGCGCAACTCTCGGAGATTACAAACAAGGTAACTATCACGTACCATGGTGTTCGCGGTATACATACAGCCATAACAATAATACCATGATAATAAAAAACAAAGAAGAAACAGAAAGAGGAAGTGCGAGGCTCGATCGAGAATGCAGTCGCGCTCCAGGTTGAAGATTCGTCGCTTTCGAATGGAAAGCGCGTGACGCGATATGTCGTTACTCACCTCGCGGAAAAAGGAGCACGGAATATCGCCGAAACGTAGTTCACAATGAAAATCGATAACTTTCACTGTCTCTCGCCTGGACGAAAGCGAAAGATGCGATTGTCAAATGAAATGGAATCACACGAAGAATAGAGAACTTGCCATGAGAATATGTTGCTCCAGTTTTGGTAGCCTCTTTAAGAAGCTATCGAGAGCGAACGATAATTCAAAGGGATGCCCGTCTGTGTGCGTTCGACGCACAAAGCGCGACTTTACCTCGTCCAAGGGGTTGAAACGTAACCCCTAGCGGTAGATTAAACGACATGCGCACCACATACCAATCCACTGCCGCATCCTTCAAGATGCATCCGTTCTCAATTGATCATTGATTGCTAGTTCCGCAAAATGATTAATTCTCGACCCGATAGATCTGAGTTATTCGAAAGCTTGTTTTCAGTTTTATCGATTCGCGACTAAAATTGAAAGTGTTTTAAATGGGTTATATGGGTTTTTTGGTTTATTAGGGTTTGTGGTATGATTTATTATTGATTTAATGGTTGTGTGGGTGTTCTGCGCAAATAGTCAACTAATATTAATATTAATATATACATATATATTGCGTTTCATACAAAATAGATAAATTGATGTTAGATGTGGAGGATGTTCATTTTTTACCCAAATACAATTAGTTGGGCATCTGCATTTTATTTTATACATTTATATATATTATGTTATATTATATAATTTATATTTTATTTCATGTATATTTTATAAGGAATTTGTTTATTATTTAGTCAGTTTTCCTTAAAACACATTATTTTCACCGATATTTTGAAACAATCGTATTTTAACAAATTATTGTGCCTTACAACGTATTGTGCCTTAACTTTTGTTTCGTCCTGTATAGTATTTTAACTTCGATAAATCTCTTTGCGTTGCATACGGTACAATTTCTATTATCGAAAGGCAATATGATTGTTTTAAAATATCCATAAATGCTTCAATTTCGTTGAAATCGTTTATATTCCATTACTACGTTGAATGCCATATGATTGTTTTATTGTCAACGGGGAAGTTTTAATCACAGTTCGAAAGTTGGTTCGATCGAGATTGAATCATTTTCAAAGTAGTCATAGAAACGCGACACGGACGCGACCCTCCATACTCGTATCGTGGTTGTCTTTTGAACGTAACACGAATTGTGACAGTTCGTTCGTAGCTTTTAAACTATGTTAACGTGCTGATAGCATCGATATACGATCTTTCCAGGAGGTTAAAAAGATGGATCGGAAATATCAGAGAGTGGAGATGGGGGTGGGTGCGTTTCATCACCCACCGAGAGCAAAATACAGCGAGGAAACGAAGAATTTGATCAAACGTAAGAAAATTCACCGAAAATTTAATCGAACAGATTTTAAATTCCTTACTTGAAATAATTTTCGTATTTCATTTTTCTTGTATTTATATCGAATTAAAAATACGACAGTGTTGCAACAAACAGGAACCCATTAAATATTTTTTTATTGCTTAATGGAATCATTAATGTCTTCGCAAGAACACACTAATAGGTTTAATTCAACTCTTATAAAGTACTTAATATTGATTTACGTTACTTTTCTTGTCGAAATGAACATTTTGATAAATTTGTGATCTTAGTTCTAATGGAAGAATCCAAAGTGAGTATGATGAAAAGAAAATCTATCGAAGAAGCGATGAACAAAGGTGAATGCTTGCCAGCTGCCGCGGAAAGATCGGAAACAGGATCGAATAAGCATAATTTAGGATATCAGGTAGAATTAATAAGATTAACGGGCAACGAGAAAATGAAATTAATAAAATCTATCTATGTAGGTTTTAATGCCTACCGTTTGGAAGAAACGATCGCAAGATACGATTATTAAAAGCGGCGCGTATGAGAGGGAACAATATAGAAGAACGTCTCCTTTACGTAAGTTTATATCTGTCTTTTACATAATGGTTGGACTGTACAAATATTTATTGTAATAATAAAATAATTATTTGCATCAAATAAGATTAGATGTTAATAGCTTCCTGATTTGAGACCAAGTTTTGTAATAGATTTTTATCTAAATTTACGTGTATTTATTTTCTCATTATTAACATTCAGGTAATACAGAAAAACAAAAGCGTCATTTAGCATGCATGATGGCGTATGGAAAGGACATGCCAGAAACTCCTCGTGGTCCAAGGATTCTTCATAAAGCGAGACGAGAACCACACTTTCCTGATACCAGTGATCCCATCGATGATTGTATATAACTAAAATAAATAGCTATATTATGTTCTTGTTCTAATATACTTTTTTTTTTTTTTTTAGTGGTTCGTGGAATTCAAGAAAGAATGGAGTTTTTAAGCGACATGGAATGTCTTGGGATGGGGAAAAAATATCGTCTTACAATACAACAAGAAATAGCGCATAAATTACGATTAATCGAATCTGTGGACAAGCAGAGATCGAAGGAAATTCGAAAAGAGATCAGAGAACTTGAAAGACCATTGCCAAAACCATTTCCTTTAGGAGAGCTAGATGACAATTAATAATTTTTATAATTCACGGCCTTTTATACTTAACCAATTTATATTTTTTATAAAGTTTACAGAACATATATTATACAGTATTTTAGATAAACCGATAGGTATAATAAAATAACAAAACGTCAATATATACAATATATTATTTTACTTATATAAAACTGTCGGAGGACAAGCAATTCGTATAACTAGAATTCACATTTTTTGTTCGTATAATGGACAGTGTGTTCATATAATTAGACACTGACTAAAATTTCACTGAAATAAATGGAGTTTTACGATGTTTTTACACAAGTTTTTCATATTTCGATAATTTACAATTTCAATTTATACGTATAGACGTACATATTCGATATACTGAATATTTATATACGACAATGTAATAATAATGGCATAATAAATACAATTTATGCATATAACATATAACATTTATATATAATAGATTTTTAATATTATATAATATTAAACAATTCTTTGGAACGCAAAACTTCAGAGTTACGAATTTGCCGCGCTCGAATCGTACACAACGGCTAGTGTAAGTAGGACGTGTGAGAGGGCGCATGCGCGGCGGGAGAAATAAGAACGGTCCTGCCGGAGAAATCGCGGTAGCTCGTCAGTTTTGCGCCACACGGCAATGGCGTATGTTGTTGGTGTTTTTGTGTTGTCGTTGGTATCTCGCCGACAGGTCATATTGTCATTCCATCAAAATAAGCAGCGCGAGTGCTCATAAAACATCGTACGAAAGACAATTCGTGAAACGTGACTGTATTTTCGAAAAGCCGCGGCGCAACCATCTCGCAGGATACCGGATGATCTACAAGTGATCCAATATGGCGTCGACCGATCTGTCGTTCGGTAAATGATAAACCCGTGTACCGTACGCACCTTTGACAAGGTCTTCCCGAGGTCGTCCGGTTTTTAAGATCAACGTGTATCCCTTTTAACGTTGTCGAGCGTTACTAACTCCATCTTTCTTTCTCTTCCCTTCTTTCCTTCTCTTAATAGCATCATATTTGCGCGTTGTGCTTTGTTTGTACAACTTTTTTCTCACTGTTTGTGAATTAAACGTTTCATTATTTATATTCGATCGCGTTGTAAACACACTTTCAAATATTACACGTTGGATGTATTTTTAGAATATCAACAAAATATTCGCGATTAACGCTAACATTCCATGGTAAAATACGAATTGATATTACGAATACGTTAAAGAAACGGTTAGGCAAAATTTAATTGGACGAATTTATTGAAACCAGTTTCGAAACATTGATCATCGATATACGCTATTGCATTCGCTATCTAAAGTTGATACATGTTTACGCAATAATAATTCTCATTAACATCTCTGGGGTTTTTCCTAATTGGTAAATAACGCGTTTGTATCGCTCTCTGCGTAATGCTAATTTTTCTGAAGAAAAGTGAGATTTCTCGTGAAGTGATGTCCTTTTATTTTGGTTCTCGTCGCGGCACCAAACCAGGCTGCATACCGGCGTTCTACAGAGAAGTCTACGAGAAGATCTGCTCTCCCACAAGTGGAAATGTAGAACGAGAGGTGTTTAAATCCCTTCTTGTCAAGTCTCAGCTGAGCAGCTCCGTTCTCAGCCAGGTACGTTTCCTTTTTGTCTCGTTCTTGTCTCTTTCTCCGTGTCGCTGAGCCTGTGCCAGCCACTGCCAGATAGAAAGAAGAGAGAGTACCGTGCCTTTAACTTTGTAATTTCTTCGCACGCCGCGCTTAGGTTAATGCCACCGTTAATGCTATAGCTGCGCGTTAACTCTTCTTCCGTATCGTATCACGGTTAAATCATTCATGCATACTAGATGAGAAACGCGTTTTCAACTTATTACATTTATCGCAATTAGCAAAGTTATTAGATTTAATATATTCTTAAATATAATAAATAATAAAATTATGATAATGAAAGTTATTAAATTTAATATTAGATTCTCTGAATTAATTTTTAAAGTGAATCGTATAACTAAATTTTTAAACTAATATTCCAAGCGATTTAAAACGTTCGCTGCCAGCGTCACATATGTACGTTATTTTTACTTTAACTGCTAAACAAATGGATGTACTTATCACAGAAAGCATTTACATATACGTCGTAAATACACGGCTGTCATAATTCAAATTACAAAGAAACAAAATATTTAGCAAATATATATTTAGTAAAAATTAGAATTCTACGTGAATAGCGATCTGTAACATATAATACGTATTAAAAATGATCTCGTTGAATATTAAGGCTCATTAATAACACAAAGTATAACATGTACGATACAAGGATCGAAACATGAACTTTAATGAACACTTTGCATCAATATTCTGCGATAACGAACGCGGTAATTAATATCCTGAACTTCAATATTTGAAAAACATTTTGAGTATAATTTAGGATATTTTTTATTTAAATTTTGCTTTTATGCAAATTAAATTGGAAAACAAAATTATTATAATAAGTAGAGCTGTTAAAACGTTGTTTTAATATCCTTTATCTTGATGCAAAGTATACGTATAGTTGTTTTGTGTACATACAGCATGGGATTATGCAATCTTTTACCGTTAGTGAATAGCAATGATTCAATGACGCATAATGAATATTATAGCAAATGCACGTTTCTAATCAAGTTTTTATAAAATTTATATTTTCCTGAGTAAATTAGAAACTGTATACAAAGGACAATGACTCATTGGAAGTTGAGAAATCTTTCCTATTAGTAAGCAGCTACATTTAAGTTTAAGAAACAGTTATTGTCCGATCATCCGTATAAAAATCGACCATGCTTCGTTAATATTAAACAATAATGGTCCTTTGTTGGTAACAGGAACAGTTCAACGTCCTGATTTTGAAACATGAATATTTTAATATACTTGAACATATTATTCTTTGCATTGCAGATAATTTAATATAAAATATAATATTTTACACAAGATAAACTACCACACGGAAATGGTAATTACCTTTATCTATTTCTTTATTTCTCTATTTCTTTATCTATTTGTCCTTTAATTTATTTCATGGTAAATATAGTAGATAAGAAATATACATACTACTTACCCCTACTATACTACTATACTACTTATACTACTACTATACTTAGGTAAATATACATACTACTTACATAGGTATAATAGATTGTATCTAATATAATGAATTATTTTAGTATTTATTTTCAACATTTATATTAATATAGTAAATCTTAAGAATTACACGATTTATTATTACTCGTAAAGCTACGGCATATGGTTTGTATCGTGATTCGTTTAGCCACGATAATGGTCAAGTGCATGCGTACTCGGAGGAAATTCAAAGTCGATTTTCTCGAAAACAAAGCCTCAAATGAAAAAAATACATTCCATATTTTCGACTTACTTCCTCACGTACGATCACCAGCTCCAAGTTATATCATCATCGACATTGGGACATTCTGTATATATTATACTACATATATTTCACAGAACGATGTAATTCTAAGTGGTAAAAATTACATTTATTCCGTCAATGAAAATCTGGATTTAATGAGAATTATTTGTGTTGCTATCCGTTTACATTCTTCTTTAGCACGAAAACTTTGTATACTCGGCGTTCCTATATTTACATTTCTGGTTTATTCTGGACCGATTATCAAAATATTCTGTGCTTAGTTCGATAAAGATGTTATTGAATGTCTGGCTGGTGCAACGAAACGATCGTGATTCCATTCGAATCGAATTCGAAGACTGAAAGACCGACCGAAGCTGCCTTTCCCAATTAAATCTACTTTGACCAATTTGTAGTTGGTCGACAACGGTAAACGCGCTAAACGATCATTAATACGTCACTGTCAGCGCAAACGCATCGCATGACACGAATTACATATATACATCGACACGGTTAGATAACGAAATCGTACAACGGTATACGAACTACGTGCCCGAAACAGATAATACTGCGTGAATAAATTTCTCGAGTAGCGGTAGCGGTTTCCATTGTGGAAAAACCGTTTCAGAATTTCTTTTGCGATTATTATTCGACGATTAAACGCCGCAGAACGTTCTTCTTGTCGATCCTACGTATTTGCGATCTCGTGTTATCCTTACGAATGCACGAAAAACATGAAGAAACGCGAATGGCGGAAAAGAAGAGGATCAAATAGATATTCAAACCGTGCCATATGGTATTTGACTCGAGTCATACGGTATTTGGTACTAGTATCCGGTACTAGTATTCTGAACGGTGTGTCTGAATCACTGAGGTCACACGAAACGTGCATATTTAATGATATGATTCAACGTTTCGCCTATACGTAATCCTATTTAGTTGTCTATTAATGCAAAGATTGGTTTTAAAAGGAAAATTGAACATTTTTCCTATCTACAAAGAGAGATTGTTTTTTTTTTCTTTTTTTAAATTATTTTCTACTTCGAAGATTCCCCTCTCCACTGCTCAATAATTTCCTGAAACAACGTCGGACAAATGTTCTTTTTAATCGTGTCTCTCGTATGTATAGATATATTTTATATAAAATTAATTCTTTTCTTTTCGATATTAATAAGAGATAGAGGTGTACATCTGTGCTGATTAAATTACACGCGTCGAATTTGCTTGTTTTTGAAGGATCGGTATCGTAACGTTTGTTTTATGCGATTATGCAATTTCAAGGCTATCTTCTATTATACCGTCATAAGTTTCACAAATTTATCCTTATTTGAAACTTCCTTTATCGTTCAGAGATATTATTTTACACTTTAGAGCATGTGCCTGTGTATAGAAAATATCATATGAGAAAAATAAGGATCTACGCGAAGTTGCGTAGCATGCTGAAACCATCCATCCTAGAATCCTCGAAATTATCATTCGTACAGGCAACTCGTGATCGTTGACAATTGCTTTGCGGTCGTTAAATAAAATTTCTTTCCGTAACGATTATATTGTCCTGTGTCTGCTGTGACGGTATCATTATTTTATCATTAACACGCCCGCTCACGATAGTCTGCACGGGACGCCCCTTTATAATAGTGGAAGATTACGTAGCAGGGTCAGCTACAAACGCTTTACAATGAATGCGTCTTACAAATCTCAATGTTTTCATATTTACAACGAAGATCGCAGAGGGGGGGGGGGGAAATAGTAATTCTAAAATTGTAGATATCTTTGGATCTAACAAGTTATTTCTATTTCTGACTATGCTACGTTAATCCCAGTATAGGATCTATTTTTTATTTTTTATTTTTTATTTTTTATTTTTTTTTAAAGCAGTGTTTTTTACTTTCTACTAAAAATCATTTGGGCATTTTCACGACAAGGATACAAAAGTTTTAAATTTTAAAGTTCTAGATCTGCTTATACTTGCGTATTCATTCGAATAATCGTTGCATTGAAAGTCCACGTCGCGTCAATATATTGAGTTGGCAACTAAGCGATTGCGGATTTTGTCATTACCATCTAATGACAAAATAACTGACCAACCGAATAACTTTTCATTTCGAAATTTTCAAGTCGCTTACACATCCTCGTGTCCCCAAGTCTTCGAGTTTCTATGTTTAGATTTTCAAATTTCCGAATTTTCCTAATCGTTCGATCTTTAGATCGTTCGATTCTCAAATCTGTTATCGCACAATAATTTCCCCCTTACTTTTACATCAATCCACTGAGGTTGGTCCACTTCCTTCTCGATAACATAAAAATCCAAAAATTTATAAAAATTCACTGCCCGTTTTGCATTCATCGTATTTATGTTCGACAGATTACTCGTGTGAATCGAAAAATTAATTACTATAAAACTATAAGTATTTTTAATCGGTATGACGAGCTTTTTTCTCTGCAATGTACATTGCAAAATCACTTATGTTCCATTCGTAATTACTAGATTACGTCAAGTATCTGCCTACAGTTGTGAAGCGTATATTTATGAATAAAAGCACTATTCGTGTAGGATAGTTTCTGCAACTACATTAAGACGATCATACAGCAGAAAGCAACTCTCTATTTTCATAATCATGTGTTTAATGCGATCATCTTATATCCGCGCGATATTACATTTTCCTAAATCGAACAAAAAGTTTTTCAAACTTACCGTTAAAATCTTGCGCAAACTAAAAGCTGACAAAACGCTCGAAATTCGACGTGTTGCGAATCAACGTACCTGTTACGGCTCTATTTGAGCGAGCAAACTTTCTTTTAACGATATTTAAATAATTATTAACGTTTCGCTTGAGTTTTATAATCTTCAGGGAAGATTAGGTCCTTTTAAAAATTTGATCGCGTTCTTGTAACGTTCCAAATTTTCACGCTATACCTTAACACAGGATAAACAAAGAAAATGTAACTACGTTTCTATAAAATCGTTCCTTCGTTGATCTCGCAATTCCACGAACTGCGATATAAAATTTATTTAAAAAACATTCTACTACGCGCTACTTTGTCACGTTAGATTAGACGATCATCGGCAATTATCTTTGAAAAATCTGTCGAGCACGATTGTTGGGGTAATTAGAAACGACAGGGCGACACGACATGACACAACACGTCGCGATAGGACGTAACAGGGATTGAACGTCGCGTCTCGTTCATTGACTAACGACACAATCAAAATAACGTTACGTGGGTCGCTGCTTTATCGCTAGTCATCGCGGGTCACTATAAATAGGCCGATTCAGAAGATGATGCAAAGTGCCAAAGTGTCCCTTTGCTTTCGTGCTTGTTTACGCGTATATTTAACCCTTTACGAACATTCCACGAAACTTTCATAGACGATATTTTTTTAATGTTCGTGCTCCTTTCATCTTATTTTCCACTTTTTCCATTTTCATAACCATCTCGTTAATTATCTAAATTCTGTGCTGTCGTATGATAATCACGCAGCGAGTAACGGTAAGAAAGTATTATCGTTGAATTATTGTTAACATTAATTTTGTTAATTACGATTCTCAATAGATATCTGCGAGTGAATAGTTTTAGAATGAAATAAATACGAGCGTAAGAGCTTTCATAACAGGATGATGAAATCTTCGAGATGTGAAACGTGGAATAGTAAAATTTTCACTCGCGCTGACGTAATGCCATATCTTTTCATGTGTAATTAACGAAAGTTGCACGGATTCGTGTTTACGCGTATTGGCTTGGCAACTAAGTGATTGCAGATTTTGTCATTGCCGCCTAATGACAAAAGCCGCAAGCATTTAGTTGCCGAGCCAATACGTATAACAGCGGAGGAATCGAATAAAAAGAAAAAGATACCGTTCGATCGTCGGATATTTCTAGTTGGCGTGTCGACCTAGTTTGATTATCGATATTTTACGCATTTCTCTCGAGAATACGCTTAAAACAAAGAACACGACGGATTTATATCCAAGTTGTTTAAAGAGCTCTGTTCCTTCTTTTCTTTTATTGAAATCGACAAGTAGCTCGATTGCTTGTATTTAATTTTAGTCGAAAGTTGGAAACGAAATACATTTATATTTCTACGCGAAGAACAAAGGACTCAAACCTCAAGGCTGTACGCTCTGAAACGGAGGGAAAATCCTATCAAGCATCGCAATAAGAGAAAACTATCGAACGTAGTAAAACATCGTGCGCTACATGTGCAATCCTCTTCGACGAAACAGGTTTTAAATGTTAATGCATTTAGTCTTGCTCGTAATATCGTACGAAAAAACCTGTTCCTCCTATCGATAATTAATAAAAACATAATTCTCCCTCGTGGATTACGAAAGATTAGATGCTGAAGGGTTAAATTACTATTAATCGTAGTTGACACTGTACAAGTTTCGTTCAAAAAAAAAAAAAAAAAACATAGTGAAATTTCCATTAAAATAATACGATAATCTGAAAATAAAGTAATAAAATAAATTTTAAATTAGAAAACAGAAGAACGATATTAACAGGAAGTTTAGTAGATCAGGTTATAGGATCCTCGCACGCGTACCATGCGACGATCGACACGAACGTAGTATGCACGTGAGATAAAACCATCGTGATAGCCATAGTCATGAGTCGATCTCCCTTCCCTCTGATTTTCTTCCGTCGCGGACGAGACTAATTTTGTTTAATGACATTCCAGTTGTTTCGCGCTTTATACGATACACACGCGTTCGTCTTCCCTCTTCCTGCTTATCGACGCTTCTTTACTCCTATTTTCCTTTTTATTTCATTTCATTCGTTTCACTTGTATTTATTTCTCCTTTCTCGTGACCAATAACTCCGTCTAATTTCTTCTTTTTTTTTACATATAAAACTTAATATGTCCTTGGTACGAGATCGACGTTGATCGAACGTTAGAAAGTTTTTCAACGTTCGCAGCTAAAAGATGTCGGACAGTGTTTTAAACGAATACTCTACGAGTACACGTGTATCTACGCTCGTATTTCCTCTTCCTGTTTACTGCTATACACATACACGTACTGCTATCTAGTGTTCCTGCCACTTTTTCGTTTATTTTCTCCTTCGTTATTACGTCCAGTTATATTATCATAGTATCAGGTACAGTTCTCGCTTTATTTCATTTACTCTCGTTTAGTATTTTAGAAGAGAGCCTCGAAACATTAATTAATTAATTAAACAAAGTATCCACATCTGTTTCTGCATATCGACCGACGTAATATAAAGCCGCAAGAATTTTCAAATCAAACCTGCGAACGATAGCGTCATCTTGGATCTCCTTAGACGGTAAATACCTTGACCTTTCCTAAGACCAGGCTGATCTCTACGTTCTTTCATACACGCACATGCGCTCTTCCTTCTCTATAAAAGGAAGATGTTTCATCGACGATCCGAATTCCTAATTGGTCGAGAATACGAGATAAACACAATGATGAACAAAAGCGTTTTAACACCGCGACATGTACAATTCGCAACGTTGAACGCCGATTAAACTACCACACGAGTAACACAACTTTCAAAAGAACGCACGAAATCGGTAACTTTCCTCTCGACGTTCGATGTTCCGTGAAAATCGTCTGAAAAGAAGATCTTAAGAGACTATTCGTGCAAATTGCGGTCGTTCGTGCTTTGCAATGCTGTGTAAACGCAAACGGAGAATAAAATAGGAAAACGGTTGTTACGTCGGGTCACGGGCAATCGTATTTCAGAGGAGAATTCCTCGGCGCGATTCGAATGCAACGAAGGTAAAAAGAGAGAAAAAGAGAGAAACAGCGAAAGAGAGGGATTATTGAAATTGAAAAGACGAGCTGTCGTGACGCGCGCACTGCCAGCTTTCGCGGCGATTGTTCAGCGACCAGGTTCGCACGTACCGCGAACAAGGGACTTATTTTCATTGTAGTTTCCTTTACCGGTGAACTTGATCAACGATTAAGGTTTAATAATGCTCGTGAAACCAACTAGAGAAGAAGGAGCCTGACGCTTTCCAACAGCGAGAACAACCACCGGAACACACTGCACTCTCTGTCCACTTTTGTATTTGCCCGTATTTCACGTTCGAACGCACTCGCTTTTCCTTCTTTTTCCATTCTTCCGTCTCTGCCACGGTCCCATTCGCACGTCCTTTATTCGCTTCCTAAATCTTTCGTCGTTTCTTACAATGGAAATCGCCCAGATGTTAAATTAGTCTTGTAAAGAGAACACGTGGCTATAGCGGGCACTTTACGGGATTTGACTCGTTAAGGAACGAAATAACTGTTAGTGAAAATTAATCGCAAGTATTAGGTTGTCCGAGAAGTTTCTTTCGTTTCATAGGGCGATAATAAATGAACAACAATTTCTGTTTTATATTATTTTATTGAATTACGTACGATCAATTTCTATTATCATGCCCATGCATAATTCAATAAACTAATATAAGACAAAAGACATTGTGCGTCTATTATTTCCTTATAAAAGGAAAGAAACTTTTCGGACAATCTAATAGCTCTGAGAATGCGTATAAATAATTCCCCCTTTACGATCTTGTAGTATTTTCTTAGATTTATCGGAGTATCCTTTTATTTTCCGAGTTTCGAAAGTTTGTATCGCCTTTGGATTGTTTCAGTTCATAATTTTGTAGCTTTCTTAACATAATATTGTATATATATAATATTAACGCATCGTAAGTAATAAGCAAAACCTTCCTTAAAAATAGCTTCGCTTCCCGTCTCCTTTTTCTCTCTCTCGTTCGACCCTGTTCTACGTTGAAATTCATCTTCGCTCGTGTTACGTCGAAGACACGAGCAGTGAAATTAAGAAAGTCACTGGTTGTTTCCTCGCGTCGTCCGAATGATTTCGCGTAAGTTTAAGGTAAGAAAAAAAAAGTCATACTGGCAAAGTTTATTACGTGAATCCAACAGAGTGGCAGTTAAAAATGTTAGAACGGAGAATGTCGAGAGCTGATTTTAGGAAGGTTCGTATACTATGAGTTTGACTCCTATGGAAGGGGTGTCAGGTCAGAGATGGTCATACTGTTACTATTTTCTGACACTGGAACACTCTCTACTTTGTCGTTGCTTGTGGCTTGCGGGATGTTCGTTAGATCCCCCTTGGTTTTTCTATCGCTAATTTATAGCTCTGTGACGCTCGCAAATCAGCGACTGACATCCTTACGTCTTACCAGATGATCAGCGATGCGACGATGGATACGCCTGTGTCACACGCTCAGAAGCAGTAATAGGATAGGCTAAACATCCCGCATATCACAACCATCGAAACAATAACCAGATAGTAACAGAATAGCCGTGTCTGACATACACTCGACGATAAAACCCCTCCAGAGGGATCAAACCTTAGTATAACAACCCTGCGAAATCAGCTCTCAACACCTTTTTCGTTACAACGCTCTGAACCGTCACTCTGTTGAATTCGTACAATAAATTTTACTATCTTATTTAACGCTAGAACTACGGATAGTTAACACGAAGCTATTTCTACCAAAACCAGTGAAAATGACTGGTCTTTAAAAAATACGTATAATAATAGAATATTTGTATATTTATTGATTTATTACTTTCTTACAGAAGCAATTCCATGTTATGTAGTACATTTTTCGTATTATTAGTCCATCTGGGACCATCATCCCTAAATAACACATTTACAAAATTGTAGAACCAGTCATTTTGATTGATGTGGTATTCCTAGCGTTAGCATCTAACGATCTAGCGATCGATCCGCAATTTTCCTGATAACCGATATCGTCATATCGAATGATAGGCAATAAAAATTTAAAAAACGAGTGGCAAGTTGTACAAAACGAGGAAACTGGTTAATCGGGGTTCGACGAACAGATTGCAGGACCCTTTTACACTTTGACAAGTACCGGTCATTTCGACTGGTATTGGTACAAATAGAACCTTGATACAAAATTATTTTCAGTTTGAATACATAAAAAAAAAAAAATAAAATTCATTATATTATTCTTTTAGTTATCGTTGCGAAAGTCATTACCTCATTGTGGAAGAAAATATAACGCGAAGTAGGAATTTTAAAATAAAATTGTAAAACCAGTCGATTCGACTGGTATGGTAATTCTAGTGTTAAAGTTCAATTTTTTAGCTTATTTATGGAACGTTCGGAAGTACGAAGCGAGGAAATCATCGGGGATCCGTCAATTTCGTGATTTCTTGTGTCTTCTACGTAACATCTGCATTCTGACAAAAACACGGGAGAGAAGTAGGTAGGTTCGATACGTGACAATAAGTCGTTAGTCTTGTAGAGACAAGTTTAATCGCATCCTGCTGTCGTATGCCAAGAAATTGTGATTTGAATACATTGCGTTGTTAAAGCTCGTCTTATAAAGAATCATTTGCATTCTACAGTGATTTGTATCTTGAATAGGAGATATGTTCAAGTTCATTTGTATTCTACTAACTTATTTCCCTACTACCGTAACATTCAAAACTAATGCAACAACCTCTTGGAAGCTACTTCTCTCCTCGAATCTATCTGTCGAATGTTCGATTAATGGAGAAACTTTTTGGGAAAAAAGCAACGGAGAATGTAACTTACGAGCGTAGCTCTCGTTCTCGCTTAGGAAAATCTGCGTTATCACTTTTTGGTAAAAATGCTCGATTACAAAATGACACGGACGATGGGTTATCGTGAATGTCGGAGCAGAAATCTAGATGCGCGTAACGTGCTGTCTGCGCGTATTCTGCCAGATCGTAGAAAGACAGAGAGCCAGTGGGAATGATAGAAGGTAAAATGGCAGAGCAAAGTTATAAAAATTCTTGGAATGCAGTTACTTTCATTTATGGCCTAATCCTTTGGACTCGTTCGCAGTGTTAACCGAGGTTGCACCGTTAGTCGAGTGTATCGCGCGATTTACGTCGAATTAAATCGTTTTTAAATTAAATCAGGACTCTCCTCCGTTTCTCGTAAATACGTACTCGGCTTGCTTTTCGTTCAATCCCATACGACTCGTTGCCTACCATATACATATACACGCGATACATAGTGATAAAAATTAGGTATATTTGTAAGTTATAAGAAAGATTAGTCGCTGGTATCTCATCCGGTTTCGATTAACCTCGCAAGTGAAAATAACGATGAAACGGCAAATGGAAATTAAGGATGAGGCGAAACCAGTTACATTTGTTAACGAACATACCTTCTTTTAGTTTTCGATAAATACAGGTTTGGTATAGAGTGGCAAATTGTAATTGCGACTGTTCGCTGATTCGAGATGTATAAGTTTCGCCTTTTCGTTATTTAGTAACATGATTCGGACTAGCATTAGTATTCTTTTTTAATTTCGGTTCGTATAGAAAATTAAATCGGTTCGTATAGAGATACAAAACGTATAGAAAATAAGTTGTTGCCAGATTTTGCGTTTCGGTTATTCGGTAACTCTTTGTCTCTTCGTCTGAATCGTTTTTGGATCTTTAAACGTAAGATTATTTTTCCTTTTCTCTTCTTTTCACGAGCACCTGTTCACACGACACAAATCGTTTCGTGGTGTTTTTCCAAGCACTGTTGGATTTAGGTGATAAGGAACAAAGGGAGGAATTATTTCGTACAACCCTGAACTTTTATCGGTCACACAGCGTCGAGAAAGTCGTCTCCGCGCGGAATAAGGCTAATATTCTTCCTTCTTTCTCATGGTTTTCCTCGCAAACCTGTTCCATAATTTTCCCGCGCGCGCCTTTTGCGCAACCGTGTTATTTTCTGCTAGGCGTACCTTTCAGATTTCAGGTTGCGGTTATCGTGCTATTTTGAATAGAAAAAATCCAATGCAGAGGCGTGAAAAGAATTTTTAGAGGACTGGAAATTGATGGAAAGGAACTGGGAGTGATATTTGAATAATCGAACACTTTTATGCACAGAAACTTTTTCTTCTTTCTTTCCTATCCATTACAAGATTCTCTAAAATTCATGATAAATAACAAAATGATAAATAATAAATGGTAATCGTAGAATCGATCTATTCCGGAATACGTTAAAAATCTTTAACGGCTGAGAAAAAATAATTTCTTGAAGCTATAATTTCCACGCTTGTTTCAACCTATGCGAACTTCCGTAGAACCTGCTGCGTGAATAAAGATAATACATCTTCGTTATGTTCTTTACGAATTATATAACGAGAGAAAAAATACACACGATTGTCAGATAGGAATGCAAAGGACAAGACTCGGCGATGAAAGATTCGTTGCTATTAAATTCGACCTTGATTGAATTTCGTGTCGGCAATGCCTCGTCGTGAGAATCGTCGTCGGTAAAAGAAAAAATTGTCGATGTGCAACTTTCCTGAGCCAGAATAACAGAACGATTGCCAAATGGAGAGGAAGTTGGAAAAAAATGTTTTATGCGAAATTACAGTCTCCTTTAATTTTCATAAAAATACAGAATCCTTTATACAAAATATTTACGAATGTTTCCATTAAAAATAAAGTTGCTGAACGAACTAATCTGACTATGCCCATCTACGAATTTACCAATATCTTTCACTTGATAAAACGTTTAATCAAATAAATGTAACAAATTAGTTTTACGCCGTGAACATAACGATTCTAATAAATCTGCTTCAATGCATGCGATTAATATTTTATCGTGCCGATATAAGTATCTAGATTTCGCATTCGTTTAGTTAAATATTATTTTAATATAACTCATAGGACACGTGTAAAGATTCATCGCCATAGCAGAATTAATTGCGCACATTGTACGTGTATTTTGACGTTAACGTTACGTTAAAAGTCTATATTCCATCTTTAAAAATCTTGGGAAAAAGAAAGCGGGATTTCCTCGTGGATATTGTTTTAGACTTTAGCAATCTTTTCTCTTCTCCTTGCAATTAGATATGGGAACTCGTGGACAGCAAGACGGGTTATCTGACCAGGAGCGGATTGTACAAGGGTCTTGCTCTAGTCGCGTTTGCTCAGCAAGGGAAGCACCCAAGCGACAAACTTCTGGAGAATTCCGAATCTCAAGGTACGTTATTCGCTTTTTTCATTCGAACGTAAACTTGACGCGATTAAGAATAATAGAAAAGCTTGTATAAATTGCTTTTATGATACATACATTTGCATATATAGAATCTTTTACTTGCTATAAATTAACGAACCGAACGAACGACTTTCTCTTCCTTCTCAAAAGATTCTAAATCGACGTAAACACCCAAAAATACACCGACGAAGAAGTAAGCAGACTTTTGCTACTATGCGTTCGACAGGTAACGGAGTGCACGCTACTAAAAGCAACGCTGTAATTAGCTCCTTAGCACACAGTGATTTCTGATAATAGAAAGAGCGTATCGCGATTAACAGCCATGCAAAGAAACCTGGTCTTTATTGGTGTCACTGACCAACACAATCAGTCGTTTCCCTTATCGCGAAGAAAACGTTGCCTCATCACGAACGAAAGCTGTTCACCGGAAGTACACCGTTCTTCCGATAATCTTTCCCGCTGTGACTCTGTCGTCCATAGTAAAATCGTCCATAGTAAAAAATTCAAATCGAACAAAATAAATTGGTAGACGAGTTTCATTTGCAAATAAACAAACAACCGATTGCACGACTCGTCCAATTTTTCGTACGATTAAGTTTCTCAAGTTCTGACCGATTTTCTTTGCAATTGTTCTACGTTGTATTCTACTATTTGACGTAACGAGGAGCGAAAGGACGAACAAGCAACAAAGAAGCAATGAAGGATGAGCATCGGATCTTATCAGGCAACAAAGTGTCGTAGGTCTGAAAAGCCTTTTCCAGTATCGAGGTTGCGGCTACGACGATGATTACCTTTCACATTGGTGAAGCGACAATGCTTCAAGAGGTTACTTGCTTGTGACTTGGAGAATAATTATAATAAACTACACGCGATCTAATCGTACCATAGATTTTATCGATACGATCCACGTTGTCGTCATAAATTATTCGTCACCTAAAACGGATAGATAAAGGAATAAAAAGGGAGCTAACATGGTACGGTTATTATCGACTATATCCTTGCTGATTTTTCAGAGTCTTGTTAAATTATAGTCTTGTCGCGACTGGTCCGTTTCGTTCCATCCAACGCTTTAAAATCTTTCTTAATGTTTGTTTTTTCCATAGAGTTACCTGTTCCTGTTCTGGGCGACCTCTCCGAGGTAACACTTTTGGCTCAAAGATTGCACAAAGGCAGCAATCCAGCCAAATTGAATCTCACTTATTCCGATATATGCAATCTGGATACGATAGAGGTGAACTTAGTGCCTGAGAAAAAAGGAATCTTTTTGAAACACGTGGAGTATCAAGTGACCAGCAAAGTAGGTGTTCTTTCTTTTTTTTTAATTTTCTATACTTGCAAAAATACATTTTTAATGTTACTCTCAATTTTAGCTTTTGATATTTAATTTCGATTTCAATTCTTATTATACGAGTTGGTCCCATTTTTTCGAAACGTAATGCATGCGGTTAAGGTTCAAGGAATTGCAAAGCAAAGTTCGTTCCTTCGTCTTGAGGCTGGAATTAATTATATATTTATAATACGCGCGATTATGGAAGGATGATTGAAAACGGTTTCTTCTATTTGCAGAGATTCAATTCCGTCGTTTATAGACGTTACAACGACTTCGTGTCGTTGCACGAACTTCTCTTGGCGAGATTTCCCTACAGGTTGATACCGAAATTACCACCGAAGAAAATCGTAGGAGGTAAAGTCTTGGTTTCTTCGTGTATTCTATAATGGTAGAAGAAAGTAAATTAAATTTATCCTTGACTATTAATTTACTACTTAGAATACTGCAAGATACATTATTCTGATTATAACAGACACGTTCTAATATACAATTAACGATACACGATCACTAACTGTAAAATAAATATTTACAGCGGATTCTCAATTTCTCGAAGAAAGAAGACGATCTTTGCTAAGATTTCTCACCGTGATCGCTCGTCACCCTGTAGTGAGCAAAGACCACATTGTACAATTCTTCTTTACTTATACCGGTGAAGAAACGCAACACAAGATCCGAGAAGTATTTAGGCGAGTGCCCGATGAGTTCGCGACGTCAGAATTATCGTCGAGGGCAAAGGAACTGGTGCCACCGGAAACATTAACCGAATTTGCAAACAGCCGCGACCAAATCAGAGTAATACTTCTTGGAATTTCTCGACTGAAGAATATCGCTGACTGTCTGGCAATCAGATCGCACAGTTACGGGTTAGATATGGCAGAACTGGGTACGCAATTAAGCAATTTGGCCTCAGAACCTCATGGCACCACGGCATGGGCCACCGGTGGTTCCACTATTTGGCAAGAGATGAAGAAGGGCTTCCACATAATTTCAAAGTAAGCGTCCAAGCGAGATAACGTGAGACGTCGTTCGATGTATCGAGAAAATATTTTCGATATTGAATCTAATTTATCACCAAGCTACTAATTACTTTATTATTTTATTATATATTTACTCTGTTCTAAAGGAATTCTCATGTATTCGTAATTTCAGAGAATTTAATCTACTTTCAACGAGAGCTCTACAACAAGCAGTCAGAGAGGAAACGAGAGTATGTGAAAGGCTGAATCTCCTGTTGGATGTGCTAGTGGCGCACAGAATCCTATGCGAAAGGCACGAGCGTGGTGTCAGCGCCGATCATCAGCGCGCATTATCTACGATGTTGTCCTTAAAGAAGAGGCAAATGCAGGGCGTTATACGCGGAACTGACGTAAGTAAATCCTTCGAGATGGACGAACGGCAAACGATGATTTACAGCCTTAAGAAAAGTATATTTATCCAATGACTTAACTCGACTCTCTGTAACCGCGTGCACCGTCATTACGTGATTATTCGGAAATTGCTCAAGGTCTTTTATGTTAATGTCAGAGGAAAAATGTGATAATATATAATCTCGAGCTTGTATCGTCTTACATAATTCGTCCCAATTGAAAACAGGCTGATGTGTGCAGCTGTTGCATTTCCACAAGTTCCCTTACTCCTTTGTATTGATTATTATACCATTCATGTTTCACTTCAAATGTCTGTGACATATTATTACCTATATAGCTTTAGAATGAGTTTGGACCGATACTAATGGCAAAAGCAAAATAATGTGCCATTTCCTCGTATTAGTATTATTAGATATTATGACTTTATTTTGTAGTAGTACGTAATATCGTGTAATAGTATATCTTATGACAGAGTATAAATTATCAAAAGTAAAACATTCTTATTAGCTGCTTTAATGTCTCAAATTTCTTTTTATTTACAGAGTGACACAGTCGAATACCTGGAAAATAAGATGGTTGCTCAAGAATCGGTGATTGCAAATGTCGAGTTGCGAAATTGCTTTTCGTTACACTGTTTACACATGGAGACGCAGCTCGTTCATGCTCATTTGGAAATACTCGCCACGGTTCTACAAAGTCTTGTCAATGTTCAAATACGCGGCCATTCTGAGGTAAGATTCCTTCACGATACCTACATATCTTATAATATACTTTATTACGATAATTTTTACCGTGTTTATGCTATCAAAAATAAACGAAAGCAAAAAAAAAAAAAAACGAGAATTTGGTAAGTGTTATTCATAAATGTAAGAAAGAGAAAAATATTTTTGTTGCAATCTTTCGTAAATATATCAGGATGAAAATGATCGAAGTATTATTTTTACCAAATATTTAAATAAATAACATTTAAAATGCGCCATAGCTCGCTGAGGTGTGGAAGTTGATAGAGCCAACAATTATGAAGTGTTTACCAGAGAAATCAACCAGTGGATCAAATAGAATTTCATAGCGCGGAACGAAAACCTAGGTAAAGGTAAGCTTTGTTATTAAGAAAGAAAAATGTCGCGAAATAATTATAACGGTTATAAGATGCTCATATTAAAAACATTTAAAAAACAAATATATCTAATTGCGCCATATATCAATATTAGTGACAAACACTCATTTAAAAAGAAGAATCCAGGTGCAATACGTAATTAAACATTTGCAATTAGATGTATAAAAATATGGTGTACATGCTATTATATTTTAAACATATACAATTCGAAGACTTTTGTAATACATTCCTTGTTGTGTACTTAATATATTTTATGAGATAACCGATACTCGTTAGACGAGCATGTAATATTGTATATATAATAAATGACGCTTTCTTTTGTAAAGATGAATAATTAGATAAAACTCCTGTATAAAAATACTAAAAACTTGTAAATAATTTGTTTACCGACATATTGTGTTTTTTATACGATTTAGAAGTCTGACGAGAATTAATGTAATTTCCGTGCATCACGTTGATCGTGGATACGCGGTATATTTTACACACATTTATATACGATACCCGCCTTTGTATACTGGCAACAAAATATATATTGTTATTGAATAATCGTATTTATTTACTTTTACATCCCTATTAAACTACGAATTATTTGAATTCAATCTTAAATGTAAAGATTTTTAGGTATACTAACACAGGGAAAAAGAAGAAAGTAAAGTTTTAAAAAGATTGTTATTATATTATAGTGTAACTTTTTTATTATCAGTATTTTACATTTAATTCGTATCAATTATTATTATTTGTTACCTCAGTTTAAAAACATATAACTTGTTTCCAATCTTAAGATATATTTTAGTGACATTTATATATCTTGCCTCTGCATGTTCAATCAAAAATTGATTTAATTTAATAGTCAAAAAGTGTGCTTGATCATCTAGAACTGACAGTTCATTGCCAAGACACCATAAAAAACTTACATGATAAGAAGAATCCTAAATGTGGAAAATGATAATTTATTATCATTATTACCGTATTATAATCGCTTATGTTATAAAGCAATAAATATAAAACTTTTATCAAAAATAACTTGTTGCGCTTTTGTGTAACATGTATAATCATTGCTTAAAATAAGTTACTTACTTCATAAAAAGCTGGTAAATCATATTCAGCAAGGAACTTATTAACATTTTTCACAAAATGACCAAGGACTCCTTTACAATCGATACATTCTATCCCAAGAAATGTTCGAGTTTTTTCCTCGTTAGTATATGCCCGTACATTTAGAAGCTCCAAATTAAACTGATCTGTCTGCTCACATAACTTCTTGATCTCCTCTACGAAGGATTCAATCCAATGAAACTTTAAAATTAAAGTTCTTGATAGACTAATATGAAATTCTTCAGAAAATATATTACATTTAACTGGAACTTCTCCCAAAACTGAAAACATCCATGAGAGCATATCCTCGCTGGGTTTATCTGGAATTTAAGGTAGCTGTAATGATTTTATTCTTGTAATTAAAACATGTATACCTTTATTAAATACTAACAGCCAATATAAATTAAAGTAGCCCAGTTACCACGTTCATGTTTAAAACTTCTTACTCTTCCCTCATGTTGCAATGGATTATCATCTACTTCTTCATGATGAGGAACACCTTTCCATGATGTAATGCTTCTAGGCAAAGGTAATCTATAAAATAAAAGTTATTTTCTATGATTTTTTTAGTACAAATATTTAGTTTACTAAAACTTTTTTTTAACTATTTATTTCGAATTTAAATCTTCAAAGTCTAAACATAGATAATGCACGCACATGTGATACCTTCGTATAAATCGTTAAATCTGTTTATAAAAGTTACAAAATAAATAATCAAATATATATTTCTCAATACATGCATACTGTAAAAATGAATAGTTATTCCAATTATAAACATACCTAACAATTTATTAAAATGTATTTGAATACTTATAAGAAATCGTAAGTATAATAATTATAAAAACCAAAGAAGATAGATACCGTTTAGAATTTTCCTCAGATTTACTGTTATCGTTAATTTCATCTTCTTCAGAATCAGAAGCGTACGTACTTAACAAATCTAAACCTGACATAGTGTATAATATTTGTAATTAACTTAAATCTTTCATCCTTTGAGGTTATATTTTGAAATTATTTATAACTAATTGTTCGATTTTTTATTTTTTCAAAATACAGTCATGTTTCGGTAATATTTAATCTTTGTTGTTCGAAATACATTGAGTTTAAAGATTATAAGTACAAAGAAAATAGTAATATTAAAATTTCTTTTAATGACTTTCGAATGGCATTTGTAAGGTTAAGTTTTCCAATCTACTAAGCTACAAATACTAACATAACATAACGCAAAATAAAATAACATATATAGTACACACTATGTTAATATGTACACACATATATATACATGATTTATTGTAAAAACTAATTAAATAACTTTGTTACATTTAATTACTAAATATGAAGCAAAATAAAATTTCAATTAAAAACTGAAGTTGATGTTATAAATTTATTGTAATTTCTACACAAGTCAATGAGTTATCAATTTACAAATCTATATACAAACAATATTTTACAAACCTAATATTAAACATTCTTTAAACTTCATTATATCATAATTTTTTCTTCTTATATTACTTTATTACATTTACTTATTCACTAAAATCTTCTTCATCACTAAAATATTGGTTCTTTTTATATCTTTTGCCAGATTTATGAACTGATCTACTTTCCTCCTCATATCCCTTATTTCCTAATCGGTGATTATTTTCTAATTCTTTTTGTCTTTGCTATAATGTACATATAAATAATAAATACAAATATTTATTACATTTGGATCACATTAATACATTACCTCTAATGCAATAGCAGCGCTTAATGTTTCTACTTCTTCATCCCAATTATCCTCTGCTGATTCATCATCACTATTTTTATTCAAATTGCTTGTTTGGTGAGTATTAGTTTTATGTTTTTTTCTGATTCTAATCTTTTTTAATGGTGGATTTCTTGGTCCTAATGTATTGTTCCTACAATTGTATGATAAATGTCCTTCTTCACCACATTCATAACATTGAGATTTATCTGGATAGTCTCTGCGACGTATAAATTCAGTACTCCTTCCATTATCTACTGCTATGGAACTTTTTATTGTACGACCACCTATCTGTTAAAAAGTAATATATGAAAAATAATAAGTTAGGATGAATATTATTACATAAGAAAAATTACATTTTACCTCTGTGTTATTTAAATTTTTCGCACAACTAATAGCATCCTCTGAAGTAAGAAACAATACAAATGCAACACCTCGACTTCTTCTTGTAATTCTATTTTTCATTACTGTCACTCTAAAAATAAAAAGGGTTATACTTCAAATATGTATAAGATTATACTTTAAATTATTTGATGTATATGTAATGTAAAAAATTTCTTTTATTCTCAAAGTATTGAAAATTTTTATATTTTATTAAAATCAAGATATATAAGAAAATTTAATCTGAAAATATGTGAGGATTAAGAATATAATAAACAATAATTTTTATACAATTTTTGATGAAAGGATAAAGGTAGAATATCAGGATAAATGAAATATATAAAATACTTAAATAATATATTTCTATAAATATATATTTAATAAACTAATAAAGAATTAAAAAATCAGCTACTTAAATTTCATAACTTACTTTACAATTTTGCCATAACTCTGTAAAAGTTGATGTATATCATTATTTGTTAATGAGAAAGGTAAATTTGAAATATAAACTGTTGATTTACTTGGAACTACTCCACCACTCATTTTTACATATTAAATTTCGATTATTATTTATGACGCTTGTGTTTAATTTAACCTGAAATATAGGAACAGAAAAAACGACGATTATAAAGTTAAAATGTTATAAAATGTTTGTCATGCATTGTATTTCACTTATTTTCTCTTATTGAAATATTTATATTCAGTGACGCATTCAATAATTATAATTTTATACTAATACTTATTTTTTTGCAAGCAAAACTGCTTTTTTGCTCCATTTAAAAAACTATTTATTATATTAGAAATTAAGTCATAAAAGCAATTAACAATAATATAATATGTTTCGTAAATTGAATTTAAAAATCTTTTTCTACAGTTTAAAACGTATATAATTCGATATGACATATTTCAGTAATATTTCAATTTTATATTAAACAAGAACAACTACGTTAAAAATACTCACAAAAAATCGTTATAATTACTTATATGCTATGTAATATTAATTCTTGCATACATATTGGAATAACTGATCTAACTATAAGAACATATACCATAAACTGAGCTATCAGTAGTACCAACATGTAACAGACCATACACATTCACAAGCATACATTCAAATTAAATGAAATAAGTTTCATTCTTTGTTAAATTATATATATTTAGGGAAAAAATTAGGTTAAAAACTTATTTATCAACAGGTACAAAAAATTTATAAATAAAATAATTTCATTTTATTTGTTAAATTGGTATCGCACATATATAAGTTCTAATAAAATTTCATATAAAAGTAGTATAATATACAAAAAAAACTTCAAAATGTATCACATTTTTTCTCGAAACAACTTCTTATTTAATTTAAATAATTTGCATGAAAGGTATGAAATTTATCTTAATCTATACATCTGTTAAAAATAAAACATTCAAATATTCAAAGGAATGTAATACATAACATTGAAATTAAAAAATGTATATTTATAAAATAGTTTAAATGTTGAGTTTAATTCTTTAAGTACAAAATTTACATGTAACGCAATTACATATATCATTTCATTATATCTCTACAAATTAACTTTCATAAGTCATGTTCAGGGATGGCTTTTTCTAAATATTAATTTAAAATATCTAAAATACTCTAAATAGGCATTTTATTTGTTATAATTAAATGGAATAAATTACTTTTAAATATAATAATACACTTGTCTTTTTAAATATATGTAGTTTTAACTATCAAATACTAAATTTGATATTTTGCTATGATGGGATAGCCAAGTACATACGCAGCATCCATTAATAATGAACAAATGTCTCGAATTTGATTGTTACTGTTTCCATGTAACAACAATTACATAAGAAGATAAGTATAGTTTGGTCCACTTTATTCTGTGACTATTTTTTTTATTTACAAAATGTATGATACAAAATAGAGCAGACGGAACGAAATATTAAATATCAATAAATTAAGAATAAAAGTGAATGCAAAAATCAATTGATCGCTAAAGGATAGTATATTAATTGTGTGCAGCTCTCTTACCATTCATGTAACCTATCCATCGTTCTGCTGTAGTAGTAAAAATCGGATCATTGTCAATTGAATTTAAAAGAAGAAGTTGATTAACATGAGTAGAATGATAATCCCACCTAGCTAAATTTGGAGCCGCTTTTAACGTAAAATGACGTAAATCATATGTAGTACCAGAACCTGTATCGTATAGCGTTAACATGTTTTTCAAGGATGTCATACCCTGATTAAAAAGGCGAGATGCTTCTACCGCATCCTTACCTGTTGCTATGCTTTTAAGATCATACAAACCAATTAAAGAATAAATAAACCCATTAAGTATAAATGAAGAAGGTGTCGTAGGGTATTCTTCGTACCACACGTATTTGCTTAAAAATATTGCAGCTACGCCGCCTTTGCTAGAGGATACCTTAAAAGGTTGCAAACCTCTAATAGCAGCTTGCAAATATTTTTCTTCGCCCGAATGATAATATGCTCGTGCTAATACAGAAATTGCATGTCCTTGACCCATACTAGAATACCTGTAAAAATATGCATTTAAATAAATATATCATAATAACATATATATAAATTAAATAATTTATTAAAATAAAATACCATCCAGGTTCAAGAGTAGCCATTCCTGGGGCTACTTTTCTTCTGACAGGATTTGCCCATCCACCAGAACTAATGTTCTGGTTACTAACAAACCATCTAGCTGCATCATAGAATTGTTCCATGTGTTCACTTGTAGATAATGTTATGTTATCAATCATTCCAGATCCATACAACGTCATTTTCACAATCTGTAAAATAGATCATTCTTAACATTTATTTTTTTATTATCTTATAGCAGTTGTTAAGTATATACATTACCTTTAATTTCGAGCGAGACATTTTCTTTTTATTTTTATCATTTAAGTATAAACCTTTTTGTAAATCTATTACTAGGTCTCTAGTGAATCTTCTCCATTGATGATTAATTTGACCAATTCCGTAATAAACGTGATTGTTATATATATGCAATACTATGTTACTAGTAACATAATGAAGGTAATACATTTCTTTTCTTTCTCTAGATTGCAATGTGATCATAATGCTTCCATTATCTTTAACATTAAAATCCCATTTCAATACAAAATCAAGTACATGATCTAATTTTAAGGTAATACCAGATGTACTAGTCTCTGGTGTTGCAAATCTCATTACATGACTGTTAACATGTTTATCAAATATTCTAGATGCAATAGATCCTTGAGGTATAATCCATTCTCTTTTAACTTTATCAGAGTCTTCTATCACTTTTCTGTGAGGTTCTGGTTCTGTCAAATTTTTGCTATAATGTGATAATCCAAATTGAGCAATTTGAGTAGGATAATAATATCCCTGACTCTCCCATTGAGTAGATATTGGTACTCCGTCATTTCCACTAATACATTTAACACGTTCTCGAACTTCAACATTATAATTTTCAAAGGTCATAAACACTCCTCTAGGATCATATTTTCCTTTAGGATTAACGATTTTGGAATAACTGTGTAACCATTCAAATCTTTCTAAGCCATCATACGTGGCTAATTTTCCATAAATCTGACGTATTTTAAACATATTAGTATTTTCTTGTGATTAATCATTTAGTTTACCTTTACTACTTACCTCAAAATATTTATGAATAAATGAAAATGGTATATAAACTTCATCTCCTTCTTTACGACATCCAATAGAATAATCACCATTTATATGACAATCTATCTCCTGATATCCAGTTTCTAAGTTTACTCGGTCCTTTATATATATATAAAAAAAAAACAATAATAGTAAATAATAAATATTATTACTATATAAAATTTCTACACCAAATAATTTTATAGAAATAGTAATGTATGTTAAATTTATATATTTGACTCAAATTATGCTTACTTTATGCTGAAATTTTGATTTCCAATCAGTGTTTTTAAAAAATGATGGGCTACCACAATTATTCCATGATGTTAATATTGAGCTTAATACTGCAACTATTATTACAAGTAATAATGTTTTAAAGTTCAACCTCATCATCATACAAAACCTGTCAGTTTGAATGAAAATGATTTTTTATAAATAATATCAATACATAGGAAGATTAATTTTATAAAGTATAAATAACATTGCTATGCAATGCTTACTTACAAGATGTTATTAAAATTCTTGCCTTCCTATCTGTTAAAAACAGCTTCGATTAAAGATAAATATTTTTTCCCCCATTTTTTTTAAATTGTAGAATTCTAAAAGGAGATAAATTCATTTCTTTAAAAACAACAAGAAACAAATGGTAGCAGCCGATGACAACTTTTAAAATGCATATATGTGTTCACCTTTTTTATGGATATTCCCTTTACATTTTCCATCAAGGACTTTATATGTTTAATCACCGATGGTTATCGATGTTAGCTATTGTTTCATACATTCCACTCATAATATCGTTTGCAGTAACCAAAATGTTGTATCTGTTCTCGCTAATTGCATCGTCTATTTTATAAAAAAAATTGCATGCATTCTTGATTTAGTGTCAGTAGCATTACATAAATTCCCTAGAATTCGTTTGCGAAATATTAACTATGGGTAAAGTTTCAGTGGTTTTAAGAAATCTCGATTACATAGAAGGAATTTGAAGAACAGATTATATATTTGCATGTGTATCAATTTTTAACATTTCGCATGAATTTTGTATATTATAATATACATTGTGAAGAAATATTTTTAAATACTCTAAACTTTAATATGATATAAATAATAAAAATCTTTTGTTTACAAATTCAATTGATTATTGATAATATTTAAAACTATTAACAGCCATTCTTCGCCATAAGTTCATATTGCCCATTCTCGCAGTTCATTCGTTACCTTGCACCTAAATTTATAAAATTAATTATATTTTTTCCATGTAAATTCTCTCTGCTTTCATCGTATGGAATTATACACAATAACACAAAAATATTTTTTTTCTGCATTATGCAGATTACACAAAATATGAGCAATCGTAGTTTATAGTAGCGATTCATAATTCTATGGTTGAAGGTTTCTTTATATCCTGTTACTGTGTGATCAGTTGATACGTATAACTCCATCTGTGAGTCGTGATATACAATGGAATGTTCAATATTACTTGTGTACTAAGGAAATTTATAAGAGATGGAGCTGAGAGGAATATTGAAATATTGTTAAATAGGTATGTGCAATACATCCACAGGGTATTTTGAATTTGTATATATTCGAAATAACCATTAATATGCTCGACTTTGATCGTGAAAGGAAGATGTGCATCATTATTAAACTTCCATTTTTCAGCGTTCCGCAAAGTATGCGCTGATACTTTTGTCAGAAGCCTCTTTTACTTCTTTTCATTTGCATAGCATTCTTCTTTTTGCAATATTTTAGTCTAATCGAATTTCGAAGCGATCGCAGCAATGTATATATGGTGATATACATGCTAAAGAATTTTTACGTTAGCGTACTTCGCTTGCTACTAGTCGCTACTGTAAGTCACACAACCATATTCCGATGTCAATGGACCCCGCTGATGCACTATTATTATAATGTTAGATATGAAACTTTTGATTTTTAGAAGCCAGTCAGGTTAACTTACTACTAAGTAATTAGTTGGGGAATAATTTCCCTTTGTGACATGGATTATATGGCATTTGAGTCACAAGTACGAAGAGATTATTCTCAAGAATGTTAAGTAATATTTGTAGCCTTTGAAATAGCATGTGTGGTGTAAATAATTTCTTTTCATATGATACTATATAATCTTGTAATTAATAGTTAACTTCTAACATTTGTGAGTAATGTAATCGAAAAGATTTGAAATTTCTCTTCATATATTTTTTTTGTTAGAGAATAAAATCATAGCGTAGTATCTTATAATTTAATTTTAAAGATTAAGATAGTGATATCTTTTATTCTTCTCTTATTACAGGATTTGGTCCATGTGGGTTTTCAGCATAAGTAGATATAATAAATAGTTAAACTTTATAATATCAGGTAAAGAAATGTAATATAGTTTAATTTTAATTTTCTTATAAACAGCATATTGTAGTAAAAGAAATTATTTATTTTGTACTACAGTGTATATGTATTTTCTAATACTTAATTTTTATTATTAATTTTATTAATGTATCTTGAAGATAATATTAAACAGCTACATACTAATATTTTAATTAATTTTTCCACAAAAAATATTAATGGCAGATTTATTAAGTAATGATGAATCTTTCAAAAAGAATCTTTCAAAAGCTTTTTTTTTAATTAATAACATACAGGTGTACAATGGAAACAGCAAATCAGGAAAAACAACTTCCTTCACGGGGCTTGAAGCAAGTGAAGGTAGATAACTGGGGGACTTTCTTTCTTCAAAGACTTCAACAGCTTTATTTTGAAGAAGAATTGCTTGATCTTACAATCAAGTTTCCTACCAGTGATATCACTGTTCAGGTATTAATCTTGTACATTCCATATTTATATTTAAAAATTGTTATTAAATATTTAAAATTAAATATTTCATCACTAATTATTGTTATATTTAGTTCAAAGAACATCTTCATTAATATTTCAGGCTCATCGTTTAGTCATAACAACATGCACGGATTATTTTATGCAACTTGAACGTGAACAAAAAGAAAAAGATGAAAATTTTGATGGAGTAATTATCATGCCACCAGATATGCCATATGAATGTGTGAAGTCAATTATAAGGTAAATTTTAACACAGTTTGTATAGCAAATAAAGTTATCACACTTATAATATACATACATATAATACTTTTATAGTTTTATGTACACTGGCCAATTAGAGTATTGGACTTCTGAGCAACATGCTTTGTATCGTACAGCACAGAAAATGAACATGACTGTTCTAACTAAATTACTTGATGCACAATTTAATACTGCTTCTCTGCAAAATGAACAAACAGTGAAATGCAATACCCGACCCATAATAGCAGTTTCAAAGCCTTCAACATCTAGCACAAAAATAACAACTACTTCCACTTCATCTTCAGGGCTGTCAAATCAGCCATTACCAGGTAGAAAGTAAGTATGTCTGCATATAGATTAGAGATTCAAATACTCATTCATTACAAATAATTTAGTTACGTATATAAATCTTACTCTTCAATTTTATATGTACAAAAAATTTTCTTTTTATTATGTTAGACTTCCTATATGGAAAAGAAAATTAGATACACCACAAAGTATGCCATCGCTTAATTATGAAATGCGAACATTCCACGGGATGCCGTCGACAAATAGGCCTACAGAGGTAACTCCTGGACCTTCCCGATTTGATCTCCCCGAAGCCGAAGAGTTTGCGCTCGGGGTGTTCTCGTCATTCGATGACATTACGTACAATACAAAGCCTATCGTTCAAGCGCCAGACAAATATAAAAGAGATAATTCGCCTAGTGGTAAATGTTCCCCAGACAGAGACAGTAAAAATGATACAACCGAAGATGAGGAAGATGACAGTCATACAAACGAGAAGAGTCTGAAGGAAATGAATTCCGACGATGATTGGTCCGTGACTAGATGTTTCCAAAGGGGTCAAGATACGCAGCCATCGCCATCTAAGAGAGTACGATTTGATCTCGAAGAAAAAGAAAACATGGAAAAGGGGAAACGAACGAACTCAGAAGACTCGATCAATAATCACGCAAAGATCATTCGAGAAGTATTAAAGAAATACCCCCATTTAGTGAAAAATAACAAGAACATACGTTTGAAAATCATGCAAAAAGAAGCAAAGTCTTCAGATAGTAATTCAGCATGCAAAACAAAGGTCTCTTACGTAGTTTTGAAGTCTGATCACCTGATGTCAAGCAATAACAGCGACGAAACCGAGGCAAAGAGTAACGGAAGCGTAGATGGTGGCGAGACTGGACCTTGGAAGTGTAACAAGTGTGATTTAGAAGAGGAGTATACAAACTACTATATGTACAGAAGACACATGCAAGATGTACACGATGAAAAATTTGATATGCGAGTTTGTGAACACTGTGGTTATAAAGCAATCAAACGAAACATCCTGATGTATCATCTTTATACAAAACACAATGTGCCTCCTCCGAAAAGCATGAGTTTTCCAAAATGTCAGGCATGTTCTTACGTGGCATTATCGGAAGCGTTTTTGGTGAGGCATCAAATCAACCATAATCATCGACCAACGTCGCGTCAACACTCGTCATCCATCGAAGAGATTCAGTGCATGCAATGTTCACAAACGTTTAAAGACGTTACCGAATTGACTACCCATGAAATTAATACGGGCCATGGAAACTTGCCGGATGGCAAAAAGAAGGGACATCGTTGCACACATTGTGGTAAAGTTTTCGTACAAGCCACGAATTTGCAAGTACATATCGATTGCGTGCACAAGGATCTGCGGGATTCGGATGCAGCTTCAGTCTCTATGCCAACGATTTCTTTAGAACCTTCTTCAGAAGCGGAAGCCTTGAGTCACGTGGCTAGTGGTATAGCGGCATCCTTAGGTGTTGGAGATAGCGTTTCCTCGGAACCTCAGGATGGAGCTTCAAACGTATCGGAATATATTGTACCGGAGATGCAATTAAATAATATTTCGCACGATATGACTTACAACACGCACGAGCTGGACGGGCAACATATGATAATGCTGATTGACAATGACAACTACCAACAGCAGGAAAATGATCAACAGCAGCAGCCACAACAGCTAAACATTACCGATAACGAACAAATTGTAATGCAAGGTACGGAGGATGGGATGATCGTTTACATTCACGGAAACGAAGAAGTAGAACGGCAAACGTATGAGAATTATCAGTCGGAAGAACTTACCGAAGAAACTGAGGAGATAGTGGAGGAAGTGGTTGAAGAAGTTGAAGAAAAGGTGATGGAGGAGGAAATGCAAGTTGAACAGTCGGAAATATTGGAGGAATGCAGTTCTGATCAGGTAGAAGAAGTTATACAATACGTGGAAGAACAGACAGAAATAGTGGAATATGATGAACAATGCAGCGAACAGAGTAACAGTGTAGGCGAATCGCAGGAATCGGTTATGATCATTGAAGAGGAGCATCTTGAGGGAGAACAAGAGGTGGAAAAAAATGATAAGCAAGCTAAAGCGAATAGCTTTACAGAATGGGATGACGATAGTAGAGAATTAGCTGATTCATAAATAATATTATTATTATTATATTAACTTTGTCACATCTTATGTTTGATCAATATCCGTGACTAACAAAATGGCATGTTTGAATTGCATTTCATTTTGCTTCTTTCTTCATTTTTTACATAGTAAATGATTGAAGATTGCTATACAAGGCATTTTCTACTTTTCTGGCAATCATGTAGATCATGCTCCACAATCCTGCCAGAAAAGTAGGAAATACCTTATATATACGGATACAAAAGAAGCAATGTAAATGAATTATTTCGTTTTTAGAGGATATGTAGAGTCATAAGCTTCAACTAATTCGTGCAAATTGATTTTAACTTCAACATTTATCCTAAAACAAATGTTTGTATATACAGCTAACAAGCTGATATATATATATATATGTATGTATGATGTATCAATCGTTAGAGATTTAATTTGATCACATCTGCAAAGAAAAGGAAGAGGAAAAGTGGAAGAACTGTTTATGAACTTTTCCTAATTACCACATAATTGCAATTTTCAATTCCTCTGAACATATAGTTGCACAAACGTGTGGCAGTGGACAAATATGAAATGCAGAAAATGAAGGGATATGAATATCGAATTTCTGATTAATTCCTAACTGCACATGTTCAATGCAAATATTTAAAAATAAAGAGATTAAAAGTAATACGTTTCTTTCAGAAATTCTTTCTTAGACTTTATAATATTGTATTTGATGATTATTCATGATAATTGGTATATATCTTTCGTATTTTGCGTCCGGATAAACATGATGCACCAAAATAAAAGATCGTAGTCAATCAAGCGTTAATGACAAAATATTATTTTACATTTCTTTCATTATTTCAAATCCATTAATAAATTTTTTTTGCTGGAATTGATATAATAAAAGAAATAAAACTCAATCACTTTTTCCTTACCAAATTATACATTCTATTATTTCTTTCATTACATGATTTGGAGAATTTTAAGATATATAGTTTCAAATATTTGAAATTTTATACAAACATTTGAATAAAGCAAATCGAATATAATTCATTAACTTATTTATATAAAAAAGTATGCTTTGTATAGTCATATATTCTCTATTTTCTAGAAGGAATAATATGATTTTATCGAAGAGATATCAATAATTTAAAAAATTCTTGAAATCAAATGCCATTATACATCATTTGCAATTAAATACACGATGCCTGTTTCATATTAAAAAATAGAAAATAAAACATCCAAAAAATTGGATACAGAAGATAATATATTTTTAATAAAGTCGGACAGAATATCTTGTATATGTATAGCGTGAGTCACTTAACGCGTTTTATTTAGTCAATTCTCTTTCTCATAAGTAACCAGCACTCTTAGTTTTTGAGCATAATATTTTAAATTAGAGTAATATTATCGTAAATTCAGTAAATGTTTCGAAGATGGTATTTAGAGTTAATACAATCCAAGCTATATATAGAAGAATATTTGAGTTAGTAAGATTCAACGAATAATACATGTAAATGCAGATCACGATAAAGTAGATAAAATATGCTAGAAACATTTGTATTTTTAACACACGCGTTCAATTTTGCCGTAAATCAAACACATAAATTTAGTTTAGTTATTTTGCTCCGTCTAGTATATTTAACTTCAAATGTTTTATTTTTGACTTATACATATCTATACATGTATAAAATTTTTTCTATCCATCAAATGGATACAAGATTAAAATTGAAATTTTTGTATTTATAAGTAAATGGGAAATCATTTGATACGAAGAAAATTCAAACGGTGTAACAAATTAGCGTGCAAATACACGCTAATGTGTCAAAGAATCATTTTATTTTTAACTTGGAAATCTGATGAATTCGATATATACGATAAATTTCTCTGTTTCAAAGAAAGATACTAATCACGGTGCGCGCGTATTAAGTGCCTCGTTTTATATATACATGCATTATGGAAAATACTGATTTACGTCAATATGTAATTTCTGAGTTCTCATTTACTACAACCTATGCACGATTAACAAATTATAACGTCGAAGATTTTTATCTGAAATATACATTAGTCAAATACTAACGTAACTTCATCACCGTAACGCATTTTGGTCCAGTGACAATCTTTCGTTTCAATATTTTCAGAATTATAGAAATTGAAGAAAAAATTAGGATTAAAATTTGTCAAGATTCATAGGAATTCTTGGATCAAAAAATATTTTATTTGTATATCTAATTTAGTATCATTTGTTAGATTGGAATGGATTTATCTTGTCCATATCGTGCAATTTTGGTTCGACGAACTTTGTATTAATTTTTATATTATTAATTGTATCATTTTTTTTGTATTAATTTTTATATTATTAATGTATAATTGAAATGTATATCAATTTTTGGCAAATGTCTATTTTTTCCGTAAAATACGTTATCTGCTTATTGTTAATAAAGAAATAGTATGTTATAGATAAAGTTCGAAAACCGTTCTATATATTGTATCGACGATATTAATAATTTGAACAGTAATTAATTATATTAGGATATATCAATGAGTTCGATCTTATCGAACGTTCAATAGTAACGAAAATTTTATATGTAAAATCGACCAAAGGTTGATTTAAATTGTTTTGTGTTTGGATCTCTGATTATTGCAAATAAGAACAGAAAGACTGGAGGAACAAGGAAGCTAGATCTAGAATGCATGCAAAATAGAAGGAAATTAACTGCCATAATTCGGTTATGGCCATTATCAAATTATTAGTAACAACTTTATACAATATTTTTAAAAATGGTTGGCAGTGTTACATAAAAATCGTTACATTAGATTCGATACGATACGATATCATTAAGTTACGCATACACACACCTACTTAAGCTTATCTTCTCGCATTGTATAAGATTCCTTTACCACTTTCTTCATAATTTAGTTATGCGAAGTATGGAAACGTACAGGGTGCTTCCTTAGACTTTTTTAATTACTTAGACAGTTAATTACAAACGAGAAATTTCTGAGATAAAAATAATATGATTCTTAGTGCGATCATTTGCTAGTGCACATCGATTTTTTAATTTATTGAAAACCGACATAATTTTGTCAATCATAGAGATGCATAATATTTTGTTTTCTTGACGTATCAATTTTACATGTCTGTAAAATTGTTTAATATTTTCGTCTTATAATGTTTTACGAAATCTTGAAAAGCGACGCTGACATCAATCATATCGTCTGTAATTTGAAAAATGGATAAACAAATGTTCGTAAAATCGATTAAAAAATTTGGCAACCCGATATTTCGTTCCAAGTATAATTTTAAGCTAAACGAACGAACTTTTACGTGTGCTGCTCAAAATAATTAAGAGATCACCTACTAAATTATACAATTAAATAAATACATAAGCTTAATTATTCCAATTATTTCGAGCGGCGTAATTTCTTATAAGAAATATGCTTATGGAGTAAGATAAATAAATGAAATTCGATGTACTGATTCAATTTATGTGCAGTAACATCATCCACAATAAAAGGAAAAAAACAATGTCAAGAAATATCTCTATACGAATAAAGTCGAGAAAATAGGTGATAATAAAATTATCCGATATTGAAGTAAAGATAATTTTAGTGCAAATTAAGTATTAATATTGTAAGAAGGGGAGAAAATTCGTTCGATCAATAGTTTATCACAATGTAATCGTTAATGATTGACACAAAGCTGCCTCTGATGCCAATAATCTCGTAAAACGATATTTTAAATAGGAAATATGTATAAGATATTTGACGAAAAATATGTAATAAAGTAACGAATATATAAATGAAAAAAGGAAGTATCAAATAATTTCATTATTCTCTTCGTTTGATAAGTAACAAGAGTAACATAAGAAAATATCACGTGAGAATGTATCATAGGAAATAACGTAAAAAATAACAAGTCCTTCGTTCTTTCTACAAATTCGATAATACTTTGACTGCCTTTGTACGTTACATCGTTTCAACTCAAAGAACAAATTATTCGAAAGAATTTGCAAATATCTGCAAATTACGTAAAGAAAGTATAAATATTCTATAAAATCAGTAACATTTAGCCCTACTGTATCTCACACTGTTTTAATTTAAAAATAATAAATTATTCAAAATAATTAAAAGTTGTTAGTAAAGAACCAGAGAAAAGATTAAAAAAAAAAGAACATTTTGAAATCGGAAATCTACGGGTTGTTTTACGAACATTTACCTTGTCCGAAAGGTTGGCTCCGTTCGGAAAAATTCCAACCTTACCCGAGTACTGTGATGGTGTACCCCTGGCGCACGCTCTCAACCAGTACCGAAAAGTTCTCGAGGCGGGACTTTGCGCAAATGATTCGGACAAAACCGCATGTACAGGAAACGTAACCAGTAGCCGGTGGTAGTGGCGAGGATGGCGATGATGGCGGTGGTAGAGGGACACGATTGCCCGATCGTGACCGTAGTAGCAACATGGGGTAAAGGTGCGAGCGAGCGAAAAACTGGAGAAAGGGAATAAACGAGTGAGATAAATTGACGAGTGGGAGCGACCAAGAAATATAAACAGCGAAACAGGGAAGAAAATATCATACCATTTGCGCGTTGGAAAAGGATGGCCTGAGCTCGAGGTAGATGGAAAGGGAGGTAAAGGTGGGTGGCGGTGGTGGTGGCGGCAAAGGAGAAAAAGGGGGGCTGCGGAGGTGAGAAGGTAGGAGAACCAGCCTCTGCCAGTATCCACGTGTTCAGTGTAGTAGCGCGTTATGACCCGGATGTTAGATCGTAGCTGCAGTTTTGCGAGAACCTGCCGACCCGGATGTCTCGTTCGTCGTCTACAAGTGATCCGCTACTAATGTCCTCCTGGTTACCGAAATATGTTCAATCGGTAAGTAATGCTCGGTCACGTGATCGACGTGTCGAACGATACATTTAACGCATTCACTTATCTCTCGACCATTGACCGTCGATTCTGATTCCTACCCCTTTAGCGCCTTCGACGGTGGCATTCGTCACATTGTAGATTGTATTCGATCAGTTCGCAGAAATTTAAATTTCGCTTTCTTTCGATAGAAACGATGCGGGATTAACTGTTATCCTTCTCTTATACAGTATTGTATTATATTTTATCGATAATGGTTTAATTTTCCGTCAGTGATATAAAAACAGTCGCTCGAGCATATCTTTACGTATCTTTAAAAATTGATATAAGCTTGTAGACATTGATATAAGTTTCCATTTGCATGTAGTTTAAACAATTCTTACATATATATTTATGTATTGTGTGTGTGTTTTGTTATCTGCAAGGAATCGGTTAGAAGTAGTAGAAATGTCCGTTGAACGCGCGTCAATTTCGCAAGTAGATTCAGCCGTCCGGCAAAGTATAGCGTATCGGTAACATCCGAGTGTGCTTGAAGGATAGATGCGAGCAAATCAACGAAAGGTGCCAGCAAACTTCGAAGGGACCTGATAAATGCCGAAATCGCCAACTTACGTGATTTACTGCCATTACCGCCCTCAACTCGTCAGAGGCTTTCCCAGTTACAGCTTATGGCCTTGGTCTGCGTATTTCTTCGAAAAGCCAATTACTTTCAACAAGGTAAGCATCAAAGGATAAATTTAATTGAGTTGTTTAACTAAAGAGTCCCAAAAATTTGGAAACCGCAAGATTTTTAGGTATATAAGTTAACGATATCCTTATCGTAATCGCGCGTTACGTTTGTTCTCATCGAGTCGATCATCTTGGTACTCGGTTAATGCGTAAAAGACCATGGTTATTACGCGAGTGACTATGTTTTTGTGGTATTCGAGTGATTTTTTTTTAAACGGTACTCGGCAACCGCCATGTTTGATTCCGGAAAACTCTATACCGCGAAAACAAATATTATTCGCTTACTTCAACATAATCTCGATATCTTGATTTCGTTACGATTATTTATATAAAATTCGATAGAAAAGGAGTCGTTTGATATAGATACAGTTACATTTTGCAGAAATATTTCTGGGTAGATACGAGTAAGCTGTGTAATTATACCATGCTTTCAAAAAATCTACGACCATCGGTATGAGAAAGTTGCGAGGTACAATTAGATGTAGAAAGAAATGCTTTTCATAGACTGACTGGTTTGTTTAGTTTAATAATTTGTTGAATACACGCGATGCGAGTCAGAGAAGAGGCACATGGTTCATTTCTGATTATCGCATACGTATGTTATTTCATTGATTTTCAGCGGTTCTTGTATCTGAAAGCCTAAAATTAAATATTTAACTGGCCCACAGTCGCTTCCCTGATTCAACAACTTAGTAATTTGTAAAGAAATGACTAATACTGTATTCTCGATCCTAAGTAATTAGACTTTTACTTTATAATAATACATCGTAGAAAACTTTGTCGAAGAATTATCAATATCTATAACTTACGAAGTTAAAATCTAAATGTAAAATTAAAAGTGAGGATTTTATGGATCTTCGCTATGTATAGCATTCTTAAATGCTTTATAAATCGTTATAAATCATCATCAGTTTACGAGGCATAGATTTCAGTGTACAATCTGCGTAAGAAAATACCATTTTGTTTTTCACAATTAAACGAATAAAATGAAATTTTTAGAATATGACAAAGAAACACTAGATGTTGTAATAATTTTCATCGTATATAGACAACGGTTATTATTCACGATTATATAATATATTAATTGTTAATTTTCCTAATACTACAAAGAATTTCGTTGTGCATTAAATAACTGACTTTATAATAGATATCAAAAACTGTTGAGATGCAAAGATAAAAAATTGCGAATGCTTTTGCGCATACTTGCTGCACGGTGAACGCTATGCCTTTGTTTCATGGCGAGACGCTTGTCGTTTTAATTTTTACATTCTCCGTCTTCCAGTAGACTTGTACGTCACCGCAAAAACCAATATCAAAATATCAGTAACTGTATTAGTTATTTCAAGGTGGTAAGTGGTAGATAATCGTAGTGACCAAAATAGCATTATCGATTATTGCGGTTGTTTTTAAAAATATAAATATTGTAGGAACAGTGATACTGATTATTTTCAACTTTTAATGCTCGAATAATAAATGTACGAATATGTTGATCTAATACCATGGAACAGTCAAGGTAATACAGCGGTATGTTATAAATTAATGTCCATAACAAAATGATCTTTAGAATGAATTATTAACGACTCAGGCCATTAAATTATAACTACATTGTTCGTAAAGTTACATCGTTCAACATGACGTATAAGCAATTTTACAAGTCAAGTTCTGTATTATGTAAGTAATTGTTCAGCCTTTGCGTCTCCATAATTTCACAGTTGTACCACTTTTTCATTACTTTTGAGACAATTCTTTGACAATGTACAGTGTTAAAAATAGAAGAAGTAAAAAACTATCGATATGTTATCAAGTTACAAAAGTGAATTAACATAGAAAGTTTTCGAGGTTCTCTGTTCGTTTGTCTAGACTTCAACTTTTCAAACTCGGATCATACAAACTCTTGCGCATTACTGAATCTTGCTTTTCGTCTATTATATTTAAAAAAATCCTGTTCTGTTTGCAACTCTTGTTTCACTCATAATATAATAAACATGTATGGTCCAACGATTCCTCGAACCGAAACAACAAAATTATATTATCGACAATTCAAATACATTTCAAATGGAAATTTAAAGATGTAAAAATATACAGAAGGCACACAATACGGAGAAGTATAGAAAATATCCAACCTAAGTAAGTTCGTTTCAACTAGACTACGAATATTTATAGAAAAATACATATCTCCATAACATAATGAAGGAAGTAGAACTTAAGCGAGCATTTTAATATTAATTCTTTGAGTACCACATAATTTTACATATTATATACATTCTAAACATTTTTGTACTTTCAAATCTTCCATAAACACGTAAAAATCCGCAGTCTAGCAACGATATCCACAGGGCGAAGGAAATCTCCGCTTAAATATCGTTTCAATGTATTCAGAAATATTTCCATGAACATTCTCGATGAATAATGATAAGTATTATAATTTCTAACAGGGAAGTTACTGGTATTTTAATAATCCTAATATCGATCGAAATTTCGTAGGAATAAGGATCGATCGTTTGACAAGAATATTAAACGGTCGTTCGAGCATCAAAAACTTCGGGCATCTCCGTTGTGCAAGCGTAGAGAGTAATATATAGGTAAAAGGTAGGGAGGTAGGTAAGGCAAGAAGGTAAGATCGGCGTACATTCAAACTCAGCGGAGTCTAAGCGCGAGTTCCGGGTGATCCGCTGACCTGTCGGCCTTTGCAACAACACTCTCACGCTCCTGTAACCCATACTCCCTCTGTATCGTCTCTCCACTCTCCGTCGTTCTTTCTTTCTCTCCTACATACTCATTGTTTCACAGTATTCGATACTATAGTCCCGTGTAGCGCCGTTTGTAAACGTACCCGTACTGCATTAGCATACGCTTCTTTCCCTCTCCTCTTTCTCGCTCCTTTTTTCTTTCCCTAGGTCTCTTTCCCCGGGACAATCATGGAAAACGCGCAGACCCAACGAATTTTCTGTCGTTACTCTTTGGTTTCCTTGGATTTCAATCGCTTATGCCCCTTTTTCATGGCGGACGAAGGAAGATTTCGATAGAGGAGAGGGGATTTGATTATATTTTCATCAAACTCGATGTGCTTTGAGAAATACCGCTTTGGTTATATCTTGGTTGAGTGATCCTGAGGAAAAGTAGCACATATGTATTCAATTTGAAGAAATTATGGATAGAGTTAAACTCTGAAAGTTTTCGGTACCGAAATCCTTTAGACAAAGGAATTCTAATTACTTTAATCGAACTATTTATATCGACAACGTTATCGAATCTTTATCACTTAATTTATATTTATTATTTTTCTCGTTATCCTGTGTTTACATACGAGATGTTATCCATAAAGCTATTTTATAGTTATTGAGATAAACAGGATCTTATCTGGAAAAGTTTTAAGCTGCAATGTTTATGAATAATAAAAGCAACGGTAACGATAAGATCCTAGCAATACAGACATTGCTTTCATATACCATTTTTGAACATCGTAATAACTTTATGTTATCATACCCGAAGCTTAAGTTTTATAACGTATTGTATAACAGTCATAAACGTTTCTAATCCATCAATTTTGATGATGTTACGCGAGTAACTTCAATTTTAATTCACGAACATGCATTTATGCACCATTAACGTTTGTAGATTTATTACAGAGTGATATTAATTATAAAAATGTTAATAAAGAAATGAAAACTGTTTTTATTTTAACTCTTGATCGATCTATTTTCATAAATTTAACATTTCGTACGAAAATTAAAAAAATATATTGGATGAGACTATCCTCAGATCTTTGATTAATTACCGAATGCTGAGTAATACGTTGATTGTATTTTTTTGTTTCAGCCTTGAAAAACTGTCCGTCCGACTCTTCGAATATCCCGACCCCTAACATTGGATTTTCAAAAGTAATATTGTTTATCATGATATCGCATTGTATTTTTGACCGTTAGTTGCTGCGGTACAAATGTTGGCCATACAATGCATGCAATTTTTCAGGCCATGTCCGGATTTATAATGATGATGACCCAGCAAGGGAAACTGTTGTATATATCGGAAAATGCGGCAGAATATCTTGGACACTCTATGGTAAAGTAATTGCAAAGACACAACAATTATGGTAATCGAACATAGTAAGAATTCACTAAGACAAACATAAAATAATTGCTTCTAAATGTTTCGTTGTTCATGATAAAACGAAAGATACGATACTACATATAATATACGTACATAATTTGTCAGAGAAATTAAATTTAATTCAATGTTCTACATTGCACAATGTATTTTAGGAGGATTTGCTTATCCACGGGGATAGTGTTTACGACGTAATAGACAAGCAAGATCACATGGTTGTACAAAATCAATTATCTAGAAATAGTCCAATTCCAAGCGATAGAAGATTGTTTCTTTGTCGGATCAACGTATCTAGGAATTCACGGAGGCAACTTCGTTTCGGTGATCAAAAAGTAAGTTTTGTATTTAGTCGAAATAATAACATTTCTTTTTTTAAATTCAATAAACTTCTCTTTGTCCTTTCCTTAACGTCGAAAAAGAAATTCTTGTTCTAATTTTATTTCACGTTATGCTTGCAATTATATATTCTGAATATTTATTTTTGTTTCCTAATGTTATCTTTTTGGTAGTGTATAGTATATTATTTGTGCGTTTAGTTTTATCGTTATTTTTTATAGGTGGTTTTAGTTGAAGGCCATTTTTTACCTTTCGTTCCTGTTTGTAATCGAAATGAGTTTGTTTTCCTTGCTTCCTGTACACCCGTTGTTTTGCCAGAAACTAGAGAAAGTATCGTGCAGGGTGCGACAAATATTTTCACCACCATTCACTCTATGGATATGAAATACCTTCATATCGATAAAACGTAACATTTTTATTTCTTTGTTTGAAAAATATAAAAGATTCCAATGATCTTGGAAAGTACAGAATACATTTTTGTTGAATGATTTTGTTGAATTTTCAGTGCTGAAAGCCATTTGGAATACACCCGTAACGAATTAGTAAATATGTCATGGTATAATTTATTACACTGGGATTCGATACGAACAGCATATTGCAAACATCAGACTGGTACGTTCATAGAAATTTAAAATAGTTCAACTTTCGAGTTTATCTTTAATCGAAAATAAATGTAAATACATTTTAGTATGTTTTCCTTCAATTTTAAAAATATGAAATAGAGACTTATCTAAAACTTAAACGATACGTCTTAATATTTAAAACATTTGAAAGTTTCGATATCATCCACGGTTGTTTCAGTTATTCAATCTGATCAAGAACGGTCAGCAACTGCATTGTTGAGACTGCAAAGCCGTTCCGGACGGTGGTTCTGGGTGCACTGCGTTTTACAAGTCAAAGATACTTCCGAAGAATGTCAACATCCTATCATTGTGTGCACGAATCAAGTTCTGAGGTGCGTTCCCATATTTCTAATTTTCATTTCCGAATATTTCTCGCTTTCTTCTTTTCACATTGGAGAGTAATGAATTTCGTATCCGCTAAATAGAATGTTAAAGATTATGTACAAAATATATCCGTTCTTTTCTTATAAATTAAATAGATAATACGAGGGTAATTATTAATCATTATTTTAGTAATTATTAGTAAAATAAAGATGGTAACGGTTATAACAAAAAGCGTGTTCGGTGTAATGCACTATTACAGTGACAGGGAGGCGGAAGTAATGCGTTCAAGTTCCTGGCTGTACCAGTATTCATCCCAAACTAAATTTACTTACACCATCTGCTCCGGGAGTCAGAACCGCGGTGTGCCATATGCTACCGGGAGCCAAAGTAATCAGCAGCAAGATTACAGTCGTTCCTTATCTCACGCACATAACAACGACACGCAACACTCTCCTGATATACGAAATTCGGAGCAGGATCCGCACAATTCGTCGAAGACACAGTTGAAGGATTACGCAACTAGAAATCCACGAGAGGATGCAGAACCGGTTGATATGTCGATCAGTAGTAGCGAGCATGAGAATAGGAACGTACACATGAATATTCAACATGGCCATTATGCGCTTGGTCAATTCACCGATAGGTACAAAGCGCATCATAAAAATTCATTAAATTTGAGCGGTTATCGCGCAAAATTTATGCAATGTCACAGCCAATACAGTATGGACACGTTGTCGCCCAAGTACTATATCACGGACTTAGATAAGGAGTACTGTTGTAACGAGAGGAATAGCGGCCATAAACGACTTCCGGCTAAAGCGTTATCCACGACGACAGGATCAACAGCAGATCCTTCGGAGTTACCCATGGAACATTGGAATTCGAGTCCAGTTTGGTCGGACACTCTGCAAAGGGTACCGGATGTCGTTCACCAGGAACTTAGCCCATATGTAGCGACGCCAACTACGCCGGTCGACACTCCAGACTCCGAGCTACATCCGGAAACTCCAATTTTTAATTTCGATTGGGCGGCCGAACAGCATGTGCCCAATTTGAAGATCACGTTTCGTAGCTCGAATCAGGGGCCCAGGAAAGTCCAGGATGTTCAACCTATCACGTTGCAGTTACCACGGAAAAAGGGCCAGTCCATGAATGATTCTAAAGACTTTCCTAAATAAGACTGTGCACTTGTTTAATTGGTGCTTTACAGTTAGATAGGCAAATATTTGTTTTTTCTTTAAGTAGGTATAACTTTGTAAGTTTGAGAGTTCGAGTCTGTGAGTTGGGTGAAAGTTGGTATAGATCAGTTGAAGGTTGGATTAGAAGAATTTGTAAAAAATTGAAAGAAGGAAAGATCAATTTTGAATTGGTGACAGTCGATCCATTAAATTAGTTCCTAATATAATAATATTGAGAGATTTAAGATTGACTGGTATCATACAAGATTGGAATTGATTTTTTAATCAGATCATTTTTCAATTAGGGTAAAAATGATGCATATAGTAATTTTGTAATTTTTATTAAAAAGAAACTTGTTTTTTCGTTGGATTGAAAGCTATCATCAGTATTAAATAAAATCTGCTTGCTGGTAACAGAGACTTATGGGTAAGATGCCATAAAGTATTAGGGTAATTAATAAAAGGTAAACGTGGAAATTTTGTCATATACGTAGAAATATCGATCGCAAGAGTACCTAATTTTTTTTAGTGGTAAAAAAAGTACTTTAAAAGTTTTATAGAAGAAATTTTAGGAAAAATGTTGAAATACAGCTTTTTAGAAATCATTTTCATGTAATATTTTTAAATAATGGACATTTCAGTGTAGTAGCATTATTAATATCTTGGCAAAATGTTTAATAATTAATAATGAAGTTAATTGCATAAGTTTTAGCCGAAGTTCAAGAAGAAGGAATGTCCATTAATAAAGAATATTTTCAATGTTCATTGAAGTTATTAAACTGCAACCAATGTCCGTTCTCAGATTTCCTCCTCTCTTTTTCCTAACCTTCAAAAATAAATTAATATCTACGTAGCAGATTTTTGATTTAAATGTTATTAAACATTCACATACAATAAAGAGAAGACAAAATATGTTTTAGAAAGGAAATTTTATTCAATTAATTATTTAATTTTAGTTTTTAGTATTAACATTATTTTATATTGTACTTTCAATGTATAATCCTATAGTAATAAGTATTCTCTGGTACTGATTTAAACTTGTAGAATTTAATGGAAATTTTATGGTAATTAGACTCAGTTTGTTTTAATTACTTGTCAATGCATATGTACATATCTCGAGTGTACATTTATATATCTACCTGCATTAATTAGGGACATTTTTTGCTTTCTTAGACACGCCAGGAGATGTCGCTTCGTTCAACGTTTCGATATCGTTCTCGAACGCATTAAAACGTTACAGTTTGAAAATATATATTACCTGCAATATCGTTTGAATTATAAATGAAATATTTTTCATTACTCGTCAATATATTTGTCTTGTTATGATTCTAGATATGCATAATATTACATGAGTATAATAGTTTATATAGAAATGTATTTCATATTATCCGCTTCTACTATCTGCTACTTCTAGAAATTCTACGTTTTAATTATACGATGTATTATTATATTATATTCATATCAAATTAAGGAACAAATTTTTTTCCAAAGACATAATTAATTATTTGTTATGAATAAAGTATGAAATATTTTAATGAATATTCATCTAAATGTAACTAAAGAGGGCGTAAAAGAATGAAACTTAATAAACCGTTATAGTATTCCCCCTCTTAAGGCATACTATGGATGAAAACCACGGTGTGTACGATCGTGATGAAAACGCCTATACGAAGAAACGTATGGCTTCTAAGTATAGTTAGTATATTGTGCGTGAAGGTTAGGAGCAGGTAAGCGATCAAACGTGGGTTAGGTGAAAATAACAGCTCCTATCACAATGTAGTGTATAATAATGTTTTTGTGATATTACAATAGTAAACGTATATCGATATACGCGTAGATAAAACATCCGTGTGATTCACCACGGAATACATGGATGTTGCGAACGGACAAAAGCCCCTCAGTGAGTGTAATTTACAATTTATTTAATGTAATTTATGAAATTTTATTTTATTTCGAAATAAATTAAATATTTTAGTCCGTTGAATAAAATATTTGTATAGAAGTCATTTTTAAAAATTTGGACGTTTATTGAAGCGTCGTCGTATATTTATTCATACATATACAAAAAGTTAATTACTCTTTCAATGACATAACTACATACGATTATGGAAATTTGTTCAGTTTACTTATTGAAACTAGTTTCTTTTATTTGCTATTCATTGAATATTCATTTCGTATTTTATGATGAATTACACAATTTATTGGATAAATTTTATAATTTAGGTGGGCAACCTCCTGCCACTGGTGGTTCAGGGATGGATAAGGGAAAAGAGTGGCAGATGGAATTGCTTATGGAAAAATTACGTTCCAAAGCTTCTACATTCAAACCCTTGGTGGAAACTGCCAAAAATTTACGAATGGCAATGTTGGTAAGTGACTTGCAATATTTTGATAAATTATATTTGGGTGAACATCAATATTTTTTATTATTTTTAATAGGATAAAAGGTTTGCAATTGATAGTGCGGAAAAAAGCCAACTACAAAAATGTTTGGATACTTTGCAACATTCCATTAAAGTAACGTCTTTACAATCCATGGTAGAACGTTTGGAGAGTTTAACTAGACAATTAGGGTAAATATTTGTGAATAATCTATTTTAAGAAAACTTAAATTAGATAATTTAGTCAACATTTGTATTGTGATTGTGTTACAGCTTAAAGTTTATGATGTCTGGTCCACCAGGCACAGAATTGTTTATCTCCTCTGATATGTTCTTTTTGGAGGTTCTTTTGGAGCCATCAGGTGTAGTTAAAGATGTTAAAATTCATCACGAAGGGAAAAACGAACAACAGGTATAGATTATTAGTTTTTGTAAGAAAATAATTTAAAAAATTTTTTTAATAATATTTTATTATATAATAATTCTTAATGAAATTTTTGCAGAGCTGTGACGTATTGGTATCTTGCTTGTCAAGAGGAGACTTTCTTGATTTTACAGTACAATTAGAAGGTTTAGCTTCAATATATCAACTAAATGCTGATAAGAAGGTAAAATGTAAAGCATTTAGTGCTTTACAGTCACTGGAGGCTGATCTGGGTATCTTAGCTCAATTGCAAACATTTATAAAAGAACCTTTTAATCTTGTTCATAAAAGCCCAGTTGGTTAGTGTCAAATCATATTTATTTTTATGAGATTAAGGAGATACAAATTTCCATGATAAGGTAATGATTTTTTATTCCAGGAATCCTTGAACGAAGAAGAGGTGGTCATGCTATGAAGCTGACATACTTTGTTTCTCCTTATGATTTAATAGATCAGGAGAATCGTACCTGTGATGCATTGAATTCAGAAATAGTTATCAAGCGGAAGATTGGTCATTCCGTTACTGTTTGTATGGAAGGTTCGACTGCTCACAAGTTGCCTACATCTAGTATCATAACTGTAAATAGAAGTCCTACAGGAAAAAGGTTTGTAGTCTTTTACGAAATACATACATTGCATTGATCTTAATGATCAATTTCTAATTGATAACTAATATTTTGTAGTACTCCATCATATGCTCCGTTAACTGGTACAAATTCGTCGGTATTACCTGCTTGCTTTGTATTGAAGCTCGCCAAGAAAATGCCGATGTGCATGGAACTAGTGCGTAGGATACAGAAAGTAACAGAATTAGAATGTGGAGACATATCCGCTCCCCATCCATTACTTAGTTTAATTATTCAACATGCCAGTGAAGGACAACAGGATTGTCGGAATAACAGAGGACTTTATGTTGTATGTGAAACATTTTACGTGATATTTAATAATTAAAATCTTATGCTATTTTAAACGTTACTTTCTGTTACAGACTTTACCGGATCAACAGCACTGTTATTTCATGACAGAGAACAAAAATATGGAAGGTGTGTTAGTGTGTAGTATTCCTTTCACTCATCCGGCGCATGTTCCACAAATCTTGGTATACTTGCGTCAACAAGCGCTCTTTAATACGTTAATCGCTAGTTGCGTTAGACCTATGGCTCGGCAAGATCCAGAACATGCAACTATATTCGAAGTAAGCGCTTTATCATGGCAACACATATCGGTAAGTTTGGAGCATCCTTTCGAGGAGACAATGGCAACAGCAGAATTGGATTTGACGGATATCTCTGCGCTTAAGTGCAAATTGTATGGCATAAGTATAACAAACACGGAACAAACGTCAGATCTGACGGGAAAAGTCTTGCAGAAGTGTTTAAGTATACCTCTGACAATGAGAATTCTTATGAAGTCGTGGGAGAGTCGTGACTCTTTAAGTACGATGAACAATTTGAATAGCGGAAATGGAAGCTATAATGTAAATCTCGGTTCCGGAAAAGATCAGAACAGTCAGAATGGTTCCGGGATGCCCGACTTTACTAATGGAGAAACGAAAATCAAACAGGAACCTGGGTTGAATAATGGAAATGGAACAATGGGGAGGCAACAATTGTCGCAACAGCAGCAGCAACAACAGCAACAACAACAACAGCAGTCTTTTTTAGATGCCGGAACGGAGAATAGTATCGGGTTTCCGTCGTATTCCGGCCAATCCGATACCGCGACTACTGCTATGTTAAATCCATTACAATTGGGAGCGTTACTTGGACAGGCAAAAAACTCTATGACCAATCCAATGAATGAACGTACAAAAAAAACACGTAAAAGAAAAACCGCGGATGGTATTTGGCGAAGTCCCAAAAGAAAGGGAGACGAGAGTGCTGAAATATTATTAGAAAGCTCTAGTTCAGATTCTACGCCCCTAGGTACACCAACCGGTGGTAGAGAAAATTTAAACGAAACAAGAACGTCTACGCCAACATCAGCTACGAGCTTAACTAGTGGTTTGGATTTTTCTAATTTGGATCCAACGGATATTTTAGGAACGGATAAGAGCTCTGATTATGACATTGACAACGAAAGCGAGATAACGGAAGTTCACGATTTGCAAGATGTGGAAGAATTGATCAAGCGCGATCGCAAATCGAGGAAGAGAGAGGAGAAAAAGAGCCCGATTATTTTTGAAGAAAACAAAAGTCTGGTGCCGCCATCCGTAAGTATAACGCCAATTTCAAGCAGTAGTTTGGGTCAGACTACGAACTATAACTCTGTACTTACGGGGATGGGTTTGGAAAGGAGGCCAGGCATTGAAATAATACCAATAGCATCGTCACCGCAAACCACTTTACCAAGCTCTATTACCATAACCCCAATAGCTGGGCCGACACAGTCGAAAAATTTGACGGATGAACGTAGAGAACGAAAAAGTTCCAAGGGCAAGTCGACAGAGGATAAGGGGAAGTTGGAAAAAAGGCGTAAGCGTAAGAGAGAGGACAGCCCTATGGGACCGCCGCCGGATAAAATACCATCTAAACAAGATCCTTTGTCGAAACCAGTTTCAGTGAGCATAAAACCGACTGAATCGCCGCCAAATTTGAGTTCACGACCGTCATCACCTGCCGCGACATTACGAAAATTTAGTCCGTCTCCGACGCACACCAGTCCACTTGCTCTCGTAGGTAAGTCCAGTCCTACATTGAAACAGTCAACAAACAAGCCAGTGCAAAGTCCAAAGCACTCTCCGGTCTATAGCAGTAGTCCCAAACATACGCCAGTACCTGCGAGTGTGAGTCCGAAACACGGCACTTCGTCACCAAAGCACGGCAGTTCAGCGAGCACCGGTAAGCCGAGTATGTCTGCGCTGAAATCTGCGGCGAATTCACCATCTAGTAAAACCACTGATTCTGGACAATCAAAAATAAAATCTTCGTCGTCGTCGAGCAAAGACTCCAATCGAGAGAAGGAGAGAAAAACATCGTCTTTAGCCTTCGGTGGATCGAGTGGTCATCAGAGTCCGAAGACGAAGTCTTCCAGTGGTAAGTTAAAACAACTGGAATTAATTCCTAGCGGGGAAACGCAGTCTACTTTGCCTAGTAGTGGAGGCAGCACACCACCATCGGGCAATTCTGAACTTGGAAAGTCAGCCATCGCCCAACAAGCGAGAAATAGAAAGGGCTCGTTGAGTGCCGTTATCGATAAGCTGAAGAACGCTCAGCATTGTACGGATGATGGTGGCAACGGTGGGACGAAGTCAGCAACTAGTGGAAGTGGTAATTCAAGCGGTCAGAAAGAAAGAAACGTCGGAAGCTCCTCGAATAAGACCGCAGAAGGAAAGTGTATTAGTAAAAATTCATCTATGGATACGAAAAATCCTGCAGAGTATATGGTAAAGCATAGTTCCGATGGAATGAAGATAACAATTAATAAAACTCGAACGAAAGATTCCAAGTCTGGTACGAGTCTTAAATTGTCTTCTTCCTCGACGTCTGTCGCTACTGGAACGTCTTCGAGTTCGTCCACGTCGTCGACAGCCATATCAGGTAATGGTTCTCCGAAAACACACACTGGTTTGAAGCCAGGGGTAAGTTCCGGTCCTGCATCAAAGAAACCATCGTCTCAAACATCCCCAAAGCTATCTGGATCCTCCTCTTCCGGTTCTGGCGGTAGTAGTGGAAACAAAGCAAATCTCATAGGACAAAAGATGTTGTCTGCCTTGAAGTCTATTTCAGGGTCGAATTCTGGAAGCGGTAACGGAGCTGGAGGAATCAGTGTTGGGAGTAGCGGTAGTAGTGGATTACTTTCTAAAAATGTGATGTCCTCTAAATCTTCTTCGAGTTCTCCGAAAACAGCAAGTTCCGGTGTGACGGATCTCAGTCGAAATCGTGATAAATCCCGATTATCAAAGTCTAGCGACAAAAGTATATTTCCTTCAAAAGGAATCGGGGATACTAGAAAATCAAGTCCGTCAGGATTACGAGAGGAGAGCGAGAGCGAAAGAGCGTTCAAGCTGCTGGCTGCTCACGCTTCCATGTCGAATCTATCGAATTTGCCCAATTTACCGCCGCAGTTAGTCGTCGAAGGTCTCATGAAACAGTTAGATACTAAGTTCCAGATACCCAAATTGTCCGCTAGAGCTAACGCAGACTCTAGCGACAAGAAATCAGAGAAATTATCCATGCTTCCAGATAGTGGAAAAGCGTTGGACAATCTTGCCACGAAACAGACGTCGGAACAGGGGAAACTACAAACTTTATCGAACACGTCGAGCACCGCTTCTAAGACAGCCTCAGAGGATCAATCGAGCCAGGGTAGAAGAGACCATGTACAAACGAAACCTGACAATCTTTCCATGACAAGCGCTGCCTCCGTAATAAATCTCGGTACGGATAGTACCAGTAACCTTCTACTTCCTAGTTTATCTAGTGGAAGCTCGCACGATTTGGACGTTCCTACGAATCTCTCGATGCAGTCAACCGAGAACGAATCCCGCGACAAAGAGCCACCGATGAGTAGGACTAGCACGCAATTTCTGAGTAGCAGTTTAAATTCCACTGTTGTTGGTAAAGACGATACCAGTGGTCCGGTAATGGCCGTTCTATCCAAAGCATCTGATTCACAGCCTAATAGTAAATCCGTCTACCCCACGATGATGACGACAGGCACGATAACTAGCGGAAATGGTACAGCTACAACGAGTTCCGGTAGTGGAACCTCAGAAAGCTTGAATTTAAGTATCAAGCCAGTGGACGTTACGATGACAAAGTACAAATCCGAGGAGAAGAAGCAACAATCATCGCAGCAGTCTCAGCAGCAGCAACAGTCTCAACCACCTCAGCCGCAACAGCAACAATCTCAACAACAAACGTCACAGTCACAACAGTCTCAGCAGCAACAAATACAAACACCGCAAGTTCCGTCTTCCGGAGGATCTTCCTCTTCGTCTTCGTTGGGAACAACGATGTCTTCGGAGGGTTCGTCAAGTACGATGAAGCCTCCTGGCACCGAGATACCTACAACGACATCTCAAGAAGCTGCTGAAATGCTTCTGGACTTTTCTACGCCGAAGGAAGTAGCTAAGAGCCTGAACTTCACCAGTATTCCCGAGCGGGCCATGACCCAGGCAGCTTCGGTTCGCAGGAACACGCCACCACCTCCACCGCCTGCTTTTCCAGCAAGTCCTTCCGTGAGTGTGCACATCGTGAAAAGTCCTGCACCCTCGCCGAGGGTCATCCCGCCCTCGCCTCACTCCGCTTCGCCGTGCATCACCGATGACGAGCTGATGGACGAGGCGCTGGTGGGAATGGGCAAATGAAGGTTACTGAAACTGTAGATTTAATTTTAGCCGCGACTGGTACAGGGTGTCCTGAAAGGCTGGCTGACTGGCTGCTGTTGAATTAGTCGGTCCTGCTTCGCTGTGCTCCACGTTTTCGACCGCTCTTTCTCAAATATGATATCGTGGTGCACAGCCTGGAATTGTCGTCGAGTTAATTGGCGCTCCTCGAGTTTTTGAAACATTGGGTGAAGGAATGTCTTTATGAGGATTGTTAACAATTTGGTATCTTTGTTGTATCTATCTTTTTATTTCACTTTGGTTCTCTTTGATCAGTAGAGAGTAGAGATAAAGAATGAAGCTCACAGGCGAAAAATATGGTAAGATATTTCTCGTTTTTTTATAGAGGAGCAATTTTGAAATTCAATTTCTTGACATTTAATTCTACATCAAAGCCATCTTTGTGCATTTGATTTTGAGATTAAGTATATAGATTTCTCACCATCTTGAATGTATAAAAGTATTAATAATGTTAGTTAGTTAGTTATATAGACTATTATTAATTAAATTAAAATGACATAGAGTTTATATCTCTTCGAATCTATCAGGTTATGTCCTTTTTTAGCTATTTCATATAAAAAAATTTCTTTTTAGTTAACAACTGATATAAAAATCAGGAAACCAATAAAAGTAAAGTCATATCTTTCTTGTGTGATCTTCAAATGTCATGGAAATATAATTGTTTTATGTATAAAGGTAGGAGGATTGCTAGTTTTTGTTCAATCTTATCTTTGATGATTTTAAGCGAAAATGTATGTGTTTGTATTTGAGTGTTTATTACTGCATGTTATTTACAAAGATATGAAAGATCGTTGTATCCAAATTTAGTATTCAACATCGTTTCGTATTAATTATTAGTATTGATCGATGCTGCCCAGTCTACAATTACTTACTTCTTACGCTTTCTTGATAATATCCAAATAAATTTATGAAACTGGCTAATTACAATCAGATGTGAACAAAGCAGATCGTTCTGATCTTAGATTATTTAAATTTTTTAAATAATTAATTTTATCTAATCTGTAGACTACGAGAGATTGATGAATGATTTGATTTGATCGAGCCTGTTACCAATTCCAACATTGAGTACGTGTAAAAGTAAATATCTTTTCTTACCATATTTTATTTTCTTTAACTAGACAAATATCTTTGTAAATTAATATCCATTTACACAAACATTTTCGCTCAAATTATGTACGTTTTGTAAATTATGAAAATATTATTCAGAATCTTACTAATGTTAGAAGAATTTGTATATTCGAAAATATATCTTCCTACGAGTTATGCGTTAAGAATTCTCAGGTGAGCGCATTACTTATGTTTCTCAAAGGTTAAATAATTGATAAATGTCAGAAGGGGACACCCTGTATATAGCAGAGAATTTTCACTTCTCCTAAAATGTCCTGCCGAATATAAATATAATTTACGTCCCCGTATGCGAATCTCGAGCAAGTTTAATTTTCTTATGCATATGTACATATATACATATATAAGATATACATAAGATATATATATATATATATATATATATATATATATATAGAAAGGAAAGCATACAAAAAAAGAAGAGGAAAAAATGAAAAAGAGAAACTGGGAGAAAGAGAAAAACAAGCGGTCCCTTTGTAAAGATACTTTACAGATATAGAAACGAAGATTTAACCAGCGTGTATATCAAAGTGATTTATTATTATATATAAAATTCATATGCCGTGATTGACTCTAGGCTAGCAATAAAACAATTGTTTATAGATTTCTAAGAGAGAGAAAGATAGCGTGTGTGAAAAAGAGTGAACGCTGTACTAAATGATTGCGACATATGAGGAATAATATAGACAAGGACATAACAAGTTATTTTCGATAGAAATCCATGTTGGACAATATTTATAAGGGCACCGTAGAATGGGCATATGGTATTAAATATATCGACGGGATATTTCTCGATTGGCGTATTTCATATATCTGGAATTTTTACTGGTTACAAAATATGAACGTTTCAAAAATAATAATAATTTTACTGAAAATTTATTTATATTTGAAATTATGGAGATATTTCAAGAAAGGGAAGAACGATTGATTATATCAAATACTATGTTGTTATTAACATAAATTTTTGTTGTTATTAACATAAGTTTTTCATCCGAAATTTCTCAAGTTATATGGAATACACTATTTTGAAAATATCATGGATACGGAGAAATTTTGTTCGACGAGGAGCCGTGAGAAAGGTAGATTATATAGCCAATTTATCGAGTCCTTTATCCTTTACCTTCCTGTTCTTGTACTTGCTTCAATTGTCCTTCCTCGTAACGGTGTTCTTCGGCAGTTTACAACGAAGAAAAGTCAGTGCTTCGATATTGCAAAATTCGATATTGTTTCTGCTACAGTTCAAGCAATTCTCGTTTGACAAATTGCATGAATATTTATGAAGAAGAAAACAGAAACAGAAAAGGAAAGAAAAATAAATCAACGTTTGTTAACGCATCGAAAATCATCTTTGTCACGTATCAACGATAAAACTTTATATCGACAATGAGAATTAATCGCATAGTTTCGTTTAACACGATGTTTCGTTTTCACAAAAAAAAAAAAAAAAGATATTTCAGAACGAATGGGTTCCTGACGAAAGAAAGTCACGAAATTATCGAAGCATCGAAGGACACGTCGCGATGATGAAAATTGAGCTTGTAAACAATATTCTGTAAACGAGTTCATAAAATTTTTACAGAATCTTATTGGAATCGATACGTTTTGATTAGAATATTTTTGAAGCGTCCTCAGTGTTTCAGCTGCGTGGTGGAAAATTGTGAATCGAAGAAATAAACGGAAGGGAAGAGATAGTAGGTACCAAGTGCCAAGTAGAGGTAAAAAAGAAGAAAGGAAGAACGACAATTTTTGAGGATGGAGTTTTAATCCTTTGTGCTTTGATGCTTCCTACTATCTTCGTTTCAATATGGAATTGATTACGTCACGAAATTAATGTTTCCAAATAAACTAATTTTTATTTAATTTCTAAATCGTCAGATCTGTTTCACTGAAATTTAATTAACAATTAATATTATTTTTCAGGATGAATTTATTGGTAATAATATATACATATTGTGTTTTTCAAAGGATTGAAATTCTGATCTTAAGAAAATGACGTTGTCTTTGTACAAATTAGGCAAAAATGTTTCGGTTTAAAGATTGAATAAACGTCAACGAAAATTAGATGTATCAATCTGTGTTGCATTTATTCGATGTTTGAACCAAAGATTAAGACAAGAGAACAGACACAGAAGTTATATGAATAAAGTAAGCGAGTTATATGTCTGTTGCGGATAATTAAGAGATATTCGAGAAAAAGCGAGAGTAAGAAAGAGAAGATTAGAAGTGAATTAAAATAACGACGTACAGATCATTTTCCATGTGTAAATTTGAAGAAAATTATATTTTCGAGCGGGAGTACCGTACCGTAGACAATACTTTGCTCCGATGGATAAAAGAAAAAAAAGAAGAAGATAAGATAAGAGGAATAAAGAAATTCTTGAAGAGGAAATTGTCCGGTGCTCCCGAGGGAAAAATATGGTTTATTTTTTCAATACTCACGATGGTGTACATAGACCTAGAAGGCGTTTGCGCTGCGTAAACGGTGCTGTAATAAAATAAAAAATATATAAATACGATAACTGATAAATATTGAATTTAATTAATTCAACGTGAACGAAAGGAAGAAAGATATGAGAATGTGAGAGATGTTCAGTTAGCGACCATTTGATTATTTCTATAATTATTTATTTGAACACAGGTACAAATAACGCAATTTTGTTTTTATTATTTATCCCTCTTCTCCGAGATATTCCGAATGAAATATATCGTGGAAAAGCTTCTCAAATTGTACATCAGCTGTGAAGAAGAAAAAAAAGGAGTAAGAATGCAAGCGACATAAGTTCAATCTTGAAAGTTTGAAATCTTTTATCACCTGTTTCTTCAATCTTCCACCAAAGTGTTAAACCTAATTTCATTTCGCAACACTTGTTATTAAAGTTCTTTCGGTTTAAGAACTGCAACGTTTTCGCTTTCCTCGAAAGCGAACGAATTTTCTGTTAGAAAGATGATTCTGTTGAAGATGTTACGACTGTAAAATTTCTGATGTAATTTAACGTACCGTGAAAACGTCGCGTGAAACTTGGAAGAATTTTATGGAATGTACATATGGAATATGTTTATTTCTCTATGATACACGTGCGTGAAATATGTTCCTCTGGTTCAGAATGAGTATCGGTAACGCAGTGCCGGTTAGTTTATGCTGTATGGAATATTTCGTCAGGATCAATAGTCCTGTGATTTCAGATTTCTGGATCGTCCTATTTCCAGAAGGACGTGTACTTTTAAGCGAGAAACTGTGAATGTTTCGAATTTGATTGATCGGATTATGGATACATGTACTTATGTTCTGATATTGATAGTAATCGTTGTTGTGAATATGAAGAACTAGTTTCTGTAAAGAGTTCTCTTTAAGAAGTTTAAGTTTAATCGAATTGTTGAAAGAGAAGAAAACGGAAATACAAATCTGTGAAGGAGCCTCTGTATAAATGTAACTGTATTAACGCGTGCATGTACATTTAAGCATCGACCTGTATATAGAAAAAGAAGATATATACATATAATTATAAAGTATATATATATATATATATAATTATCTTTATCGACGAGTGTCTTCGAATACACGCTGAATTCTCGGGACACGTATGTAAGCCTTGATAATAAAGACTATGTCTTTTTTTGGAAATTCGCGCGTTTCTTCAACTTTGGTTCTATCAGAAAAAAAGAGGAAAGGGAAAGGAGAGAAGAGTAAATATAACATGAGAAAACAAATAATAGTCGTTTATTTCATTGTTTTATACATATACGTATATACCTCGGTCCATAACTATTTGGACTTATAATAAAATCCTTAAATATTACGTTTGTGGATTTCGCATAAAAATTTTACAAAGGTCAATTTAACGAATCTATCGTGTTACTATAATCATATTAATGTAGTATCTTAATGGCTGATACCTTAGGCCTTTTGGCCCCGATACTACATTAATGTCATCATGATATTATTCTTAGATAGTATAAATAGTATCTATTAACAACTAAATTCTATTAAAAATTAATTAATATATTAATATAAAATGGTTGATACCATTTAAAGATATCTAAAGATATAGAAATACCGAATTTCGCAAGAAATAAACATACCAAATAGATAGCATCGTGAAGAGACGGAAGAGAAACTTATGTGGAACTTTCTTTTATCATTTCGATAATTTCACGTTAGCCGCATATGTACGTCTTCTTTTAGCTATGTTTATAATAATTTTATCGATACTATATGTCAATAAATATTGCTCAATATTGTCTAGAAATAACATCATGGTTAGGATAACGCAATAAATCGGTAAAAGAAACTGAAATCTATGCGAAATCCGCAAATGTGTAAATGCTCGAAAGCTTATGGATGGGGAGTATTACACGATACATCTACACATTGATACCTAGCATACAAACATTACCACTCAAACATTATCATTTTTATTTTTCTTATTAAAAGATTATGATTCTTTTCTTAGTTACAATTCCCTGGCTTTTATTCCTGGGTCACCTCCCTCAAATTAAAGAGAAGGTATTTTATAATTCATAAGATACAACATCTTAGATATATATATATTATATAGCTTTACGCAATGCTTTGTGTTTAATTTTTTCTGCTTCAGATAATTCACGATTTATCTATACTAATTTATACAGCTTCGGTTGTACTGTTCTTCAAATATATCTAGAATCCAATAACCACTGGCAAAAATCCTTACACAAACACGTTCACAACATATTCAGAGTGTTTATTCGAATAAAACTTAAAACATTCGCTATCCCTTACTTAAAAACACACGCCCAACTTCTGGGGATGAAAACGTCCCAGAAATCGTCTCGAACCGGAGGGCAATTGATCCTGGCGAAATACTCCATGCAGTATAAGCTAACCATTACTCCATTACCTACGCTCAAACTGAACCATAGGAAGACGTTTCCAGCAGTCTTCAATACAAACACGACCGTGAGGCCAATAACACCGAAAAGAATCAGCATAACTGGATAAAAGAAATGGGTGGTGAAGCTGAGGATATATTCGTGAATGATCGCCGAGATAGCGAAGACCGCACAAGTAGATATAGTCCTGTTTCCAGGAGTCAGGATCTCGTACATGTCCTTGTAAATGTAAGTGTATAACCAGTCGTGTACCACGATGTTCCAGGTTCGATAATAAGTGCTGAAGCAGATCGAGTTCCACCAATCCTGCAATTGAAATGGTATAACATAAATTTACTGGTATTTTGTCATTGTGTTATGCGTGTGTAAATAATCTATAAAGAGAGAATCCATGAATCGATGAACGTCCCATAAGAAAGTTGCGATAGATCGGAAGAAGTAGATAGATTGGAAAGAACGATGACGAAGCGTCCACATGAACACGATAGATTTGATGCAACGATCTCGATGACTCAGGTAGGCTGTTAGGAAATTTGAGATGCCAGAAGCGTTTAGTGTATATTATGTGGTTTTGTGAATGGAATTTGGAGGCTGTGATGATATTTTTCTTTTTTTTTTTTTGCTGACTGTTCGTTGGTTTCCAGGATGTATGTGTCATGCGCTAAGGTAATCTTTCATCACGTTGAAGATGTTTAGAAACTTACTTTATAAAACATCTTGTCAGCGAATCGTAACAGTTCAGCGCTAGCATTCATCCAACAATGCAGGAGAAGATAAAAACCGCAAACGAACATTAAAATGCCGGGCAGCATCGAGCTGAGAATATTCAGCATCATTTTTCCCACCTCGACTGGATGTTTCCCAAAATCCCGATAGTTTGGATACAACAATCGCTCGTAGAGAAGCGCAACGAAAATGATGATCGTTATTACTTCGACGAAATTGGACAGAACGATGTTCCATCGAATGCGCTTCAACCTAAACAGTGGAATATTTCACACGTTACATGTAAATGTTTATTTCAAATAATATGTCGATCTTCGTCTATACGTACTTGTCTTATTTATACATGAGATTGAAATTTAAGATTGGAGTATGTATTTTTGATATTCAAAATTTGTTTCTCGCACGATTCTTCTATTTCTTAACAAAGTACAAAATCTAAGATTGAAATATTTATAGGAAAGATTATTTTCGAGCGTATCCAAATTTTTGATCGTATCTTTCGATATTTGCAATTTTTATCTCTTGTAGAGGGATAAGAAGAATCAAAACACCGATTGTTCTCTATACTATCTCGATATGATGATACTATCTCGAGATTCATTTAAACTGCAAAAGATCATTTAGCGACGCAGATAGTCATTTTTAAATACATAATAATACATAATAATGATAATAATAATAATAATAATAATATTTCCTCGTGTCGTTTCTTAAATCTCGATTTTGACACGGCAGGATGATAAATTTAAGGAATACTTTGATTCAATATACGTAAATTTTGTTGTTATAGAAAGAGAAGAAAACGTCCTAGATATCTTGGAAAACGTTAAATTTCACCTCACGTATAACAACGTATAACGATAATCATTGAATTTAATCCTAAGTTTTCAACTTACCTAGGATATCTGTCTTGGTAAATGAGAGTTGGCGCGAACAAGAAATAGAGATACTTGGAAAAATCAGGTGGCTGTGGTGTTGGTGTATCTGAATGAGGTTTAAAAGACAAAAATTTCGGTGCGACGCTTCTTATGAATGCATGAATCTTCATGACTAGCCGGACCTATGAAATGCATAAGAAGGTATATTTTTATTTTGCAATTTTACGATATAATTTAATGAATATTAATTTACATTACAAATACCTATTCTCAATTCTCAATTGTAAAAAGATTTTTCTCCAGAAATTATATGTATAGGAATATATTTCTTATATAAATTTTACAAAAAAATTAATTAGGCAAATGTTAGTAAATAATTGCACGATATTTTCTTTCCACTATCGATAGAAATTATTCATTTGTAATTAAATAAGATTTCGGGAAAACGATTTAATCTCGCATGATTAAAATATACTTACTTGTTCCATAAGAATGATCATACTAGATGCAAAGGGCAAATCGTTGTCGAGTAAAGCTTTGGTAGGAAGTATAAATAAGAAAGTCAGATATAGGATGATGCCTGTCAGCCATACGTAATCCCAAAGTTCTTTGGCGAAAGCTGGAAAGAAAATTTGTGTGCATCAGTAGCTCGAAGTTTATTAAAATCTGAAGATAATTGAATCGAAATTAACTTACAATTTGGCTCGTATTTGAGACGACGAGTGGCCCAACAACAGAAAGCGGGGTATACTCCTAGAACCGATAACTTCATAAGAGTCCAAATGAGCAATACTATTGGAAATTTGGCAAAACCAGCTCGCACTGTGTCGATGCCGAGATTAGGTCTGAAAGAATAAATTATGTGGACGATCGAAGATTTTTGCATATATTATATTCCATAGTACTTTTCTATCTTATTATTCTCTGTACTTTATCCTAAATTTTATTTTACTAAGATACTTCGTCGTAACTTTCTTGGGTCACTTATCATCTAGTCGTATTTTTCTATCGTTGCTAAGAAATTGCATAAAGTTGTGGAAAATACGAAAGATAATTCGATACGTCTCACTTCCTATTTCAATCTTATGGCAAAGTTTTATCTAAAACGTCAAATTATTTTTTGCCTCATCGAAAGAAAAGCGAAATTGAGGCATAAAATAGGATGAAATAATAGGATCAATTAATTTCGATTTGAAGATTTCCCTTTCTATTACTTCTAATACGACGATCTTTACTGTTTACATCGAGCTCGATTTTACATAATGATCGATTCGAGTAAATATTTTCTCGAGTGTTGATTCTTTTTGGTCAAGAAATATTAAGATAAATGAGTGCAAGGAGTACGCGTGTACTTACGAGCCTGTGTGACGGATATCGTACACAGCGGTGTGTATTAAGAGAATTATCAACATTGCTACGATGGCATTATAAAGGGTACGAATATGTTTAATCTCGTACAGGTCGGTCAATAGAGAATTTCTTTGAAGAAATTGTTTGGTAGGTAACATGTTCTCCTTTGTTGCTTTCCTATAATAATAAAATGACAATGAAACGATCAGTATTTAACAAATTAGATTTAACGTTCAATTACTTGCGACAAAAATATCAATTGATATCAATTGATAAATTAAATCTTTTTCTTTAATGTGGATCATGAAAAAAAAAGAAAAAAAAAGTGGACTGAAATTGCGTAATTATCTAATTCGCGAAAACATCTTTGGATATGTAAGTATATTTGTACTTAAGTTCAATGTATCTTGCTTTATACTTTTATCATGTTTTTATAGCACGTATACAAAATTATGATAGCACGAAGGAATGTTATTTTATCGTTCATGTATTGGTTCCTTTGTTTATTAATCTTTACACACACAGTTTACAATTCTTTTCTTTCTTCTCTCTAATATAATGTAGCTTTGTTTTTAGCTTTCTGACCGCAATATTATTCTTTATAATTTTATTATTGTTATTAGTTTTTGAACGTTGTATATATACATATGTTGTGTACAAACAATAGAATACACTAAAGTTTGTCGAATCGGGTCAAAGCGGTTAAGCGTGTGGTCAGATCTTTGTTTCACAGCTAAACATTGGCGTGAATTATTTATTCGAAAATTGCCACCCATATCTTCCAAGAGAAAAATTGCTCTCCTTTCTTTGCCATTGTCAATTGGCTACCATAGTGTTGTACTCGTATGAACCATGGACAAATAAATAATTTCGGATGCAATTTAAACGAAATATAAAATCGAAATTTTCGTTTCGAATTTAAAGAAACAAGTATGAAATGAATCTTTTTTGACTTTAACAGGATAAATTCCTCTTTTTACCTTCAAGAATTCTTTTTCGAAAAAATGTTTGATTTTTTCTTAATTTTGACTAAAAACAGTGAAGCAATCGATTTAATCAACTTGCGATAATTCACACGAGTAAAATAATTTGTCAATTTAAAAAATAATTGATATCGAATAGTTGCTCCTGAAGGATGGATTTGAAGCATAAGAAAAAGTCGTATATATGTATAAAATCAGCAGCGAATGCAATAGTGTAAGTCGAAAGTAATGTGAGCATAGAAGAGTGTAATATCAAGGTTTAAGTGCGATTATGCAATTACGTTCTGTTAGAGTATTTCTCGGACTCCGTTAGATCTTTCAACTCCGTTGAATTGAATCTGCTCATTATTTCCGACATCATATCGTTCATTTGGCTGTTAATGATCTCCAAAATGTCTTGCCTAATTTCCTGTAGAAAAAAAGATAATTATATTTTATTACCGCCTTTAACAAGTTTATTTTATGAAGTCAATTTTAACATTTAACAAGCCCATAGCGTCCAGTAATAGATCAATTCGCCCGTATAATAATGTTTCCAATTTATCTTCTAGTGCTTTTACAATAATCATGCAATTGTACGCTTTCGTTATTAATTAATTTCACTTAATCGAATCAAACGAATTAGTGGTAATGAACATATGCAAATTTACAATTTCCTGTATTTTACAATAGTTCCAAAAATTAATTGGATCTATCGTGTATGTGTTTGATCAATTACTTATACAAAGAATTAATTATATTCATTAGATTCCTCTATTAAAATTAAACGAGTTTGTGAATTAGCAAGAAACGAACATCTGGCGTTACCATCCGTTCTCGAATTTTATTGGATTCTATTAAGAAGACAACATTCAGATAAATTAATATAAATCGATTATACTATACGCGAATTATTATAAATTACAGTTTGATTTTTCATACCTGCATTTGGCCTTGCACTTCATTGATAATTATATCACGCACTCCGCATTGCTTGAATTTGGTCAACTCCACGTCTGCAATAAAGTAATAAAAAGGTACAATGCTTGCAAGATATTCAAAATTTCGCTTTAATCGTACTCTCATCTGTCAATTGCAATTATTTGCTCGTCGTTCTAAAGAAAATTTCGGAAAGTACGTATCTGTATCGAGTACAATCTCCTCTTTAAAGGTAATAATGTCAATATCGCTATAAAATCAATTCAGCACATACTTTGTGTCTTCGGATCCTCCTGCGTCTCACTGGTATTCTCATTGGTATTCTCACTGGTAACGTGTTCCATCATAGTTCGTTATTCGTTTTCCCTTATTTGCGATTCAACGATTCATTATTTTATATTCAATGAACCTCGAAGGACCTCGATACCGGTCAGGTTTCACGAAAATACCATACGGTTGGCAATTCACCCCGGAAATATTGGAATAATCTGCGCCAAGTATCCCGAGATCCGTACAGATATCGCTAAATCGTGACAAACCTGTGGACCAACCAAGCGAATATTACTGAAGTCGTGGGCACTCGATCCCAAGGAAATAGTATTTTGCTTGATGTTGTGAATTAATTTATTGTTCGTAGAGCTTCGAAGACGAGTTGATTCAAAAACACATACGACGACTCGAAGAGCTAATATATCTAATGGCCACTTCAACCGCACTGATGTTTAAAAAACAGATCGATTTCGAGGTGTCGGTGATAGAAAAAGAAATTGTTTCGAAAACGTCGACGATTTAAAATCAGTTCGAGCACTGCGATAATTCGAATCCATTCAATATAGTTTCTTTAGCCGATAACCGACTTAGCCGATTTTCACGGCCAAAAAGGTTCGAAAACGAATCGACTAAACGACGTTAGAAGTTAGGGAAGCGTTTACACTATACGAGGCGCAAAGCGCTACTGACCCATCGGCCGGATCGGGAAGAGCACAAGCATATAGAACGTCAAGAATACAGGCGACCGTAGCAACGATTATCGAAATTTTCAGTTGATTGCGTGGCAATAGAATCACCCGCATTTCTTTCGTCTAGGCAGCGATATCGTCCTTTCATTCTTCGTCGAGTACACGCGCACTCGTCACTCGTTTGTATGTCCTCGTCTCTTCTGATTAAGTAATTGCAATAGCGGTTTGCGGCTTGCCTGGACGTTTACTGAATCTGTCGCGTTCACAGCGCGAAACAACACCGAATCAAGAGATACGGAGAATACGCAGTGTAAATTACAGGCTGAAAAATATTCGCAACTTGTTGCACGTTGTGCATAGCCGAGAAATTTTATTGTTTCTTAGGATAGTTTCACGACTCGGTACTTGTTTCTGCAATTTTGTTTCTAGGAAAGAAATAATAGGAATTAGGTGCGTTCTTGCTAGAATAAGATCTTTTTCAATTTTTATTACAATTCTTTATCCGTTGTTCTAGCAGAAAACTTGTTCGTTATTTATCTTTTCTAGATCTTATATTCTGTACTCTACATTTTGCATTTTTATCCTAGATTCTATAATTTACGTTTTTTTATTTTAAATGTTAAATGTTAAAGTTAATCTAATTCGAAGTAATCGTTGCTTTGACTTTATACCGAAGAATAAATTCGTCTTACCGTTTCGCGTTTATATTTTATGAGGGGAAAGTAGTTCTTTTGCGAAACGTTAGGAAGATATCAAATAAATTATTCTTGTTACCATAAAGAGAAATCTTTAAACTGGTTTTCTAAGAAGAATGAAAATTGTCTAAAATAAAGTGTTTAACTCCGTGTTATTAATAGTTCGATATAATTGCAGTAACTTATTTATGCGATTTAAGCCGGCGAACAAACAGATTGTATAATTGCAGAATTATTGACGAATAATGTCAATTATTAATTACGACTGTAAGCAAATTTCATTTTTTAATTATCCAGAACGAATTGTATTTGGTAGAATTTTTGATAAGATTGATTAATAGATTTAGCACAGTTTTGGGTTAGGCTAAAGATCATACGATAAGCCTGTGAGTGTTTATAAATATCATATACAATCTCGCGTTAGGGTCACTTTTATCATATTGAATGTTATGTTTTGATGTGTATCTACGTATTTTAATTTCAAAATATGGAAATAAGGTCAAATTATATAATATCACTTACGGTGTCAGTCTCATTTTACTATTATTTACGGAATTTAATACACGTAACAAAAAATCTTTAATTTGCAAGCATTAATTAACTTAAGATTTGATACAGCAACTTGTATGCTTCCAATAATTAAACCATTTTACTATACTTAGCCATGAAACTTGGAAGTTCATAGCGAAATTCTCTTTGCATTTATATACAGGATGGCGAATATTTATATTAAACGACAAAAGCAGAAAATCAAGCGAATCACACCGTGATTTGCAAAATTGCTCCTATCGATAATTTGACTTATTAATAGCTACAAAAGATTTAGTCGAAAAACAAAAGAATTATACGTATCGTTGGACCAATCATTTTACTGATACGTAAAATGATATTTGTTATTCACATCGTACAGGAATGATTATTTATACAAATTACACAGCTTATTAAATATTAGGGAGGTCAAGAACCTCGTAGATAGAACGAACCCCTTGGCGATTACATCTCCTAACCAGTTTCATCTCGAAACCGATTTAACCACCATAACAAAAATTGATATTGACGTCGATCGTATAAAGATATATCAAATTTCCTTAAAATTTATTCTAAATTTCTCATAAATTATGAATATTCTCAGTTTAATTATAAAAAGAGAAAGAATATTTATTCTTTTTTCTTTAATATTATATTATATTTTATATTAGAAATTAGAAATTTCTCGTACTCGTAATGTATCATATCATGAAGACGTTAGTTCAGTTTGCTCTTTCGTCGTCTCTCCTACTCGACTCGCATAGAAAAGATAACAGGCCAACAATGGGACTAATGGCCTTTATATCTGTTTTCCCTGTAATAAAAGCACGCGGTGGTTGCAGTTATCGTATCCTTAGGAATAAGTATCAAGCAAATTTCGTGTATATTTCGTGTATAAGTTTCCGATGTTTTCATGTAGTACGATTTATTTTAAGAATAAATTATCATCGACTCATAAAAGAAATAGCTGAAGCCAATGCCTAAGTTATCGCATCGTATTTTCCGTTCTCTTTATCACCCCTTCGATTTTCTCGTATCTTCCCTATGATACTTTCGTTTAAAATACTGATATTATAATATTTGTATAGTTTACTGTAGATACCTGAGTTTCCTTTCGTTTCATTTTCTTCCTTCTTAGTCATGACAAATAAAATGTTAGGAGTTTCATTTTAGGATAGAGAAGAGGAAAGATCACTGGCTGTTATAAACCTAAATATATACTTTTCATTAGAACTTTTAGTAATTTAGAAATATATTTTTGTTTCTTTTTATTTTTACATCGTTTCATGTTTTATCCAGCATTTTGAAACAAGTATTTTATTATTAAATATGGAAATAACATAACCAGAGTAAATACATACGTACGAAAGTAGAAAATTTGTTGTTAGCATTTGATTTACACGATTAGACGTTCCTTTAAAATGTTGATCCATGTCGTCGGCAATTTTATTTCTCAAATTTCTAAAGTCATTCGAAAATCTTTATTCTAGGAAAAATTGAATCGACGAAACACGGAATACCGTTGATACAACGAAACTGAATTAATAATATTTTACATTGACCAAAGATACTAAACAGACGATTATCAATTGTAACTTTCAATACTAGAAAAAGTAAATTGAAATTAATTCAATTGAAATAGAAGAAATGCTCAAAATTCGAAAGTAGCTGTGATAGATACCGCGAAAATAGGATGACGTAATGACATTAAATAAAATGATATGACAAGGAATCGTATGAAATATGAATTCTGATGTAAGTTGTGAATTGAATTGCTACTTAAAAAGGACTGGAAGTAAGAGGCACTGTGATAGATAACGAAACAAAACATTTATGTGTACTTACTCACTGTGCACTTACTCACTGAACTACCGTCATATCGATAATGTTCTGCCATCTGTTGGTAGATGTTGACATAATAAAGCTGCAGTTGCACGGAGGATATCGTCGCAACTCCATGTTGGAGAACTTCGATTTTTGGGATCTTTGCTGCGATAATTTACAATGTAATTTACAATATAACATACACTGTACATGTACTTTTTAAATCAACTAATCATTTGTTTATTTCTTTATTTGTTTATTTATTTATTTAAGCAGGAAATTTTAGCTTTATTAGCGAAGTTTCATAAATCTATATTAATTGTCATATCTTTTCTCTATTAGATATTTATATTTACGCACATATCGTTTCATATTAAATTCAGACTATCTTTCGATAATTTATTCGGTGCGCATTTATGTATTTGAATTTGCCAGTGTTTGGTAAAATTAAAAGCGTTATTATATTTGTAGAATTAGTACGAAAGATTATTTTTAGGGAAGAAAATTAGAATTTAACGTTCATCTCAATCGCATACTGTGATCTTTTCCAAAATGTTGGAGACATCGATGCCTCGTAGAACGTGTGTCACGTCACGGAAGTATTCAGTTCACGTTTAAATTCTCTCGTATCCCTTCTATCTTGCGTTTAATCGTTTAAAATGTGTATTACAATTAGAAATGTAAATACGAAGAAGCATTTTCCTGTATATTCATCTTTCCATTCTTTTCGTATCTGTAAAGTTCGTTGAATTTACGCCAACTGAAAGGGAAATAATTTTACGTCTACGATAAATAAACACGAAGAGTTATTAAAAAGTCGTTAATGAGAGCTGCGAGTGAATGAAGCGCGCCTTTCCACGGTAAACAGTATCCTCTCGGTTCTCATCATTGTAATTAATCTTGTGCTCAACATTATACTTATGACATCTTCGTATAATTTAAAGAAAACAAACAAACAGGCAATATATATAATTAATATTTAAAATTAAAAGTTCCAAGTCAGGAAAGATTATTCGCTGACTATATTATATCGTTTTCTTAAATATCTTCGATCAAGCCATCTATTCAGACAGAACGGATATCCGCGAATCTTCGCAAGATGTCCAAATACGACCTTCTGGATAAATGCAACGCTCGGAAACAGCGAAGGTGTTTAGTTCGGGTCGAGTGCAATTTAAGCGGACGCGTTCGTTGCACGCACAATTAATTACACGGCCGTAACTGATATCGCAATATGCAAATTCATCGAGATTATTGCTAAACGTTCGATGGAACCGTTAAAGAAAAATTCATCGTAAAAGCGACGTATCTCAATCGGTTTACAGGGCATCTCCTTATCAAATTATTCTTCGGAGGAGTCACTTTTTAAAATTTCTATCTTTCTTTGTTAACATAAATTAGAAATTTTCTATCGTTAGTTGGAACTAAATTAATCAATTCGAGCATACTAGAACGGATTAAAGATATCAGAGATCGATCAATATCTGATAACGATAACGTCTTCAGGCGATGATAGTGAGTGACGTAAGCTCAAGGACGTTGATAGAGCAATTGGATCGGCTATTCGAATCGTTTCAGTCATTTCGATATTCTATATGAACGCGTTTCTCGAACATCATAGTCGCAATTTCGCAAGAGCGTTCTCATGACACGAACCTCGACACCATGTGTTTCTAACTCTTTATAGAACAACCGAGCCAAGGTGAGAAGCAAAAGTTCCGTCCTGATGAACTATGAAATCCTGGATCGAATCACCAAGCGTCATAACTTCCGATCGTAATTAGCAAAAATTTAGAAATATTGCAATCAGCAAGAAATTATCGTAAGGAAGCTTCGTACTCGGAAGAAATCCTCATTCTCGGGGATTCTCTTCCGGTTCTTCGATATCTTCGATATATTTCTTGATATCGTGGAATTTCGCAATGAGCCTGAATTCCAAGCGACAGATCGACCGTTGTTACACGTGTCTCCAAGCAACGGTCAACCGGGTTTGACATAAAAAATCGTCGAAGGGGCAGCGGGTCTGGGATTTGCGAGACGAAGAAGGGGCGACGGAGAGGAGGCTTTGAAAAATCGTGAGAGGAAGGAAAGAGAGAAAGAGAGACTCGCTCTCTAGCCTCGTGTATGCCGTGAAAGTTATAGCGAAGAGAGGCAAGCAAGGGGGGATTCTGAATCGCTTCTGGTACCTCTGGTAGATCGTGGCTAAGCCAGTCGCTCGCTCGCCGCTCACCTAAACGGCTTTCACCTGGGCGATTACGAAGATCCTTGGTCGTCGACCGCCTTCGAACGATCGTGTTCAACGGACAACCGTTCTCTCAATCTGCGCGGATGCACACGAAAATCCCGTGGTTCCGTGGCCGGTGATCGGTGATCGACCCAACAGTCGACATGTCTTCTGGATGGTGAATGGTGTATTCCCTTCGTAGAAATAGTGTTTTTATACGATCAAGAGGAAACAAGGGATTTTGTTGTTCGCCAGGAAGTTAAAGAGCCTGTCAAAAACATCGTTGACGATCGGTTGACGGCTTTGTTCCGCTGATCCCGTTGGACGAATCGGTCTGATCGGTTTCTGTTTCGACTGCAAGAGGAGGTTTCACTTTCGTCTAGCAGGTACGTGGTTTTCTATGCTTGTGTTTTCATCGGCGATGCAACGCGGAGAAAGTGCGGTATTGCCGCGTTCTCGAGACGAATCGCGCGGTACAACGTGATCTTCGATGCGCCAATATTATTATTTTTATTTTTATCGTCGTATTTAGTTTTGTTGTGTCGCGTATGCGTTTCGCTTCCATTGGACGCGCGGGACCAGGCGAATTCCAATCGGTTCGAAATCGTGGTCCCGCGGCCAGAGTACGTGACCCGTTTCTTTCTTTCTGGGGAACGTTTCTCTGGCGCGACTGTTGACTTTCTATTGTACATCGAAGCCATGGGGTTTCGTAATTTCGTGAATGATCCGATCGCTTCCGACCGTCTTGCCAACCGATGACAGCTGTTTTACTTGGAATCACGGGATTACTGAACCGCTTGGCAATGCGTTTGACGCTTTATGGTCGTTGGTAGAAGACGATGAACCCTGACGAACCGGATGAATTATGGAAATGCTTGTTATCTGCAATGTCGACTTACATCGATTTCGTCGGGTTACATCAAATTACGTTTGGTTTGTTTAAAGTCTCTTTACGGAAGATGTATGGTTCATCTATGAATATACATCTAAATTCTCTTTCAACTTTTCTTCCATTTCTATAATACTATCTATTTATAGTTCTACATGGTTTTATAACTTCTTCGCTTCTTCCATCAGTCCACTGGTTTGATGGCATTAATTAATCGTTGTTTTTACTAAAGAGATGAAGAATGATGATTTTCTATAAAATATCCATAATACGAATTATGGATTTATTCATTATTGTATCAGTTGTATTTAACGTTTAGCATTAGCTTCGTGGTAACAGATTTGTAATTCTGTTTGTTTGTTAATTATTGTGTTATGATTATTCGTAGAATATTTGTTACCAACCTCTGCCGTTATTTAGCCCTGCCGTTAAATTTTGTCAGATTAGATTCTACTTTTTATTACGTATGTGTTTATCTTTAAATATGCAAATATCATTTAAGGATTTTCAAATTCTAGTAGCGTAGAACTTCATAGAAAAATGATAGGAGAGTTTATTTCTGAATAACAAAAATTCCTTCTTAGGAAATATGTGGTTTCTCCACTAATCATTTAGCATGTAACGCCTGATTTGCAAGTTTGCGGCTTGTCGGAAGTTCGAGTTCCGATCGAATCGAATCAAATTTCAATTTCAGCAGAGAAATGAGACTTAAATTTTAGCAGACGTTCGATCTTTTCATTGTAATTAGACAACTGATAGCAGTTCCTAGTCACTTGTCACGAAATTGTGATGAATGTGACAAGTGTCGCGCGTCTCGTTTGTCATCGCATTAGAAAAAGCGGCAAAGTTTCTGATCATCGAGATAGAACGAAAAATATTCTACGAAATATTATAATTTTATTAAGTACGCGAATTTTTCTGCCACTTATGGGAAATTTAAAAGTGTCATAGTACACAAAATACATAAGATATGCAAATATACATAACATAAAATGTTATATGTACAGTATTGGGTAATTGGGACAAATCTCTGTTTAAATTCCATTTTCTCGATTGTACTTAGCAAGGTATTAATTTGTATAAATATTCATAATATATTTATAACTAAGCAGCAATTTGAATTGTACTATTTCTATAAATGGTACAATTTAATCTACAAATTTTTAAATTGATAAATATAATTTAATAGTAATTTTAATAATTATTAAATTTAGGAAAATAAAGGAACAAGTTATTCGTGTCGGCCGTCGCGTACGGTTCCGCTGTCTAATTATGAGAATGCGTGATTTCCATATCAGTACTAGCGATTGGGATTTCATTGATCATTTTGCAAGACAACACGCTAACGTATAACGGTATTGCAAAAGAGTGACGAGGGCGTGAGGTGGAAATTAGATATTTATAGGACGGTCTGACGTGTTGCCGATGCCGTCTCTTTTTCTCTCTCTCTCTTTCCTACTGTTTTCACTTTCGTTGATTATTCTCCTTTTTTTCCTCGTTTCGAGATACTAATTCGTCGAGAATCGAAGAGATCGTCTAGAAAGTATGGCGCGCTTCTTGTTCGACTCTTTAATCGCGGTGCGTTGCGTGATCGATGTTATATGTTTTCGATTGCATGTTGCATAATTGGCATGAAAGTGGTTCCCTTCGAGTTTCCGTTGATAGAATGGTTTAAATAGGAATACATACTTCCATGCAAATTATTTGTATCAAACAACAGTTTCTAATTTATTAATTTCTTCCCGATCTTTTTCCGTTTCCAATTCGCTTCAACTTATTTTTAATTTATTTACAAAGTAAAGTGTTTCCAACGTTTCGTTACTAGGATTTTCTGTACTAAACTCGCATATCGATTAAGTGTCAAATTTATAAGATGAATATCAACGAAGTCTGATAATACGTTGATATTGGATCAAGACGCTATTATAGTCGACATTAATCAAGATTCGAGTAATTATTAAATAATTTGAGAGGCTACTTTATCTTGATACGCTTCTCTGTATCTTAGGATGTTCTATAAAATGGTCGATCAAATAATGGATGACATATCCTGTAATGATACATCGTCGTCATAAGTGTCTTTGTCAACTTAATATCTATGTAATATCTAAATTTTTATATCGAGAACCCGAGAGTACTCTTTACACGCTTGTACAGTGTTCAATTGACGAGTTGTAATGTATCGTTTGAACAGGTGAATCTTTGATTGTACTTTAAAGATAGATTGAAACAACAAAAAATGATATGAGAAGTAAATAAACGAAAGTATCAAGTTAATCCATAAATTCGCGCCACAAGTTAATTTTAATCCGTCTGATCGTTATTTTTTAGTTATAAAGAATTATATTTGTTTTCTATAATACTGTAGAATTTAGAAATGACATACCTCTATATCCACATCTTGAAAGTTTTACTTTCTTTGTTTATTACTCAATGGTTGTACCTTATCAATATACCATTATACTGCCATTAAACGATTCATTTGTAAGGTCTGTCAATCCGTAGATTTCTGACTGAAGCGAAAAACTACGATCAACTATAATCTCTTCTTTTTATAGCCAAATAATATTTAAACAGATACTGTTTAATGAATCTGTTTAATAAACTGAATTCTTACTATCTCGGTTATAGCATTTTAATATCATCCTTGTACAATTTTCACTCATTACGTGTTTTTAAGAAGTTAAACAAAAATTATTCCAGCACCTGTAGTCTTACCAGATATTCCAAGTAATAACATTTCTGAATCGCGCGATGAAAAATGATTCAGTTCCTTGTATTTAGAAAAATGTCTTATCTTCCGATGAAAAAGTTTTCCTTTGTAATAAAATTCGCTATTATCTCTCTTGAATCATCGAGGAACAATAAGCCACGATGTTCTGAACTTTGAAGCTTCTAAATCCTAAATCGGTACGCAACTGTTTTTTTACTACAGTCATCGATTAGAAATGGGATCTGTCAAAGAGAAAAAAATCATACGATTGTTATCGATATGTTCGCGATAAATGGGTTTAATTTTTACTTCTAATAAAAATGATTTTCCTTTTAATACTTTTCTAAGGACGATCAATATAGACATTGACCCATATATGTGTAAATAGCATTATGATGGTCGTTATCGGTTTTATTATCTCTTACATGTCTACTAGATGTGGCAACTGAAATTGCGCAAACAGACCGGATTAAAGATTGAAAGAACGGTAATCGATAAAGATAATTCAGTTTGCAATTAAGTGCAATTGTAGAATCTATTTCAATTTTCATCGTTCTAGTTAAAATCTGTTGCAATTAATAGATTCGAAAAGATATGATATTACAGGTATGATAGAAATAAATTAATGACAGGAAGTAATTTAATAAATACACGTACAAGTACTAGCTAATATTATCGATAACCCAGCATATTTTAATTTTTAATTCTTGTCACATAGTTTACGTTACAATTCCTTGAATGACGTAGTAACGGAAGATAAAATACGACAAAGAAAATGATAATAATGCAACGTTATCGAGATTAAGAAATTATTGTTAAACTCATACATAGTAGATTTCAGTGTGACTTATATCTTAGAATCGCCGTGCCTCTCGTCATTGAGGTTTATTAGTTTCTGCGCTATCAAGGTAACTATTTTCTTTAAATTATATCGAATTACATCGAATTATTCGAACGAAATACGATTCTTTTACACGTGCGTATCGATAATATTTTCGAAAGATTTCAATATTCACGCCATATCGATCGATACGATGTAACTTTGAAAGTTACTTCGATTAAACGTTCACTGCAATATCATATATCATAGAACATTATTATCTTTCTGTTACTTGTTCAAGAATCTTATTTTTCTTTTTCGTTATTGCAAGAAAATAAACTAGTTCCAGTAAGTAGAAATAATCCGTAGTAATTGAACAGAGAAATCTAATTTAGATAAATATCAAATATTTTATCGTAATATACATTCACAAGTGTATTAGTATAAAAGTGCATTGATAAAATATATTTATTTCGTTATCTTACAATAATTTACAACACAATTTTACACGTTATTTGATCAATTCCAAATCTTACACTTTTATTTACTTAACATTACATTATCGTACGATTTGTTTTTAAATTATATTTTAATAATACATATAAAGAAATGCATTTATATAGATACGATACATATAGGTGAAGAGAAGATCCTTTCTCACGATTAAACAACTAAGTACATACATAGTATTTGACGTATAATCCAATAATAGATTACGCTGTTACTGGTGTTGCATCGAATTAGTATTCACTCATCTGACTATCTTCTCATAGCGAGTTTCGAAATTGTTGCGACGTTGTTAATGTCAAAGACAGACGAACGTAAGATGCTTAAATTATTTTCAAAATGTTGAAATTTTGTCTAATTATATAATGATTTACAAGTTTACAAAATGATGTCCATCCAAGACATATTATATTATGAATATTACGGTAGAATTCCCTCCGACATATATTAATCTGTCATTAATTCAATATTCAAATATTAATTTAATTAATCAATTATATGCATACATATCTACTATTTGAATGTATATCCTTTCTATCATTTTAGTATGGAATTGATGTAATTCATAAACGAAACGATACGTACTTAAAAAGCAAAGAAACATTAAAGTTACAACAATGTGCAACTTTGAGAATGTTCTCATTCTGAAGTATGTATGTACTTGTAGTACGAGGCAAAATACATTTATGGAGGCATTTACGTCCAGCCTAACATATAAAAGAACTTAGCGGTACGAAAGTTATACGATTACTTTTAGAATATTCAGTGAGACAAATCCCTATTTAAGATTCATTTCTCTAGTTGTGCTCGTATAATTTATACATACAATTTATCGTGGTTAAAATAATCGTTCTAACATTTAGCGAACGAAAAAAACTTTCGTTCAAGCTCTATTTCCTTATTAACGTCGATAAAAATTTGTATTTTTACGCACAAACATCCGCAGTCTAATCATCACCTTTCTCTCTATTTCCCGGGCATCAAAGCAGCTACTAAGTGGAGCATTTTTCATTTTCCCGCGATTGTAAATCCCACCATTCATCAGAAACGTGCAATATCCACAGCGTAGTAATCATTATAATTTTTACTCGGTGAAACGAATCTTCGCTTAAGGTCCGTTGCTTTAACAATCTTCATAAAAGTTCGAATTTGCCTACATATCTATACTTTCTACGTTTCTCTGTAATCCAGTCGTCCGAATTCCACACTATCCATCAAGAACACGCCACGACCTCGGCAGATTCACTCAGACGCGATGTAATATTTCTCCCGCGTTGGGTTTTTCTTGCGGCAAACTTTCGAAGAGCTCGCATGTGGTATTAAGAAAGCGATCGAAGATGACAAAGTCAAGTGAATCACACGCGTGGGAATCACGCGTTGCGCCTGGAGACACAGTAACCCATCGGCGACACTAGGATATAAAAGAGGAAGCAGGTTACCGGATACGCGAGAAAACTGTTGATTCACAAAGAATTCACAGCGAGGGGAATCGGTTAATCGTCGTTCGCGCCTTTGTGCGTGTTCTGTCCGTGTAATCGATTCGAAATATCCTCCATTGCAAGGTCATTCCTTTCTCCCTAGGCTCGCGTTCTTCTGCGAAAGTGTCTCCCTTTTCTTAATCCTATGATTCATTCGCACGCGATACCGTTTTCGTAAATTTCTTCTCGATTCGAATCATCGATCGTTTGCCTTCGTCTTCTTTTCGTCATTCTGCGGAACGAGAGGGGCAAGAGTTGCGGAATTCGTTTGTTCGCTGAAAAATGAATCCGTGTGTCGGTTCTTTTGGCTTGTCTTTAGACAAGATGAATTTTAAAGTGATTTGTTTCAGGGTTATCTTGTTTTGGAGATAGTCATTAAGGGACAGTTTATTAAGGAAATCTTAGTTTTTAATATGATTGTTGTTATATGTAAGTAATTTATGGAGACCAGTTTTTAAGTGTTTATTGTTTAAGATATGTTGTTTTCCTTGAACCATATGGTGGCATTTAGATAGGAGTTGTAGTTGAAAATGAAACGCGATTATAGCGTAGAAGTTGTAAAAAAGTATGGAGGAACATATGGGAAATTTATTAAAAATGAATATATATATAATATTTATTTTATAAATTATTTTAAAATATAGCGATAGCTTTTATCAAATTTTTGCCGAAATTATCAACATCTTTGGGAAATAGTGTTTCTTCTGCAGGTATTAATTAAACGAAAAGAATAGTCGAATCATTGTTATCAGGTCTAATCGCTAGAATGGGAACGGTGATCGAAATGTGTTTTATGGTAGCAATAAAATTTCTGTTGAATCAATAACTTCTTCGGTATAAGCCATTAAAGTTTACTTTTGTCATTCGGTTGCAACGTGAGGATCAATATGTTAGCTACAATGATCACCGGATTTAACTCACAGATTTTTTATTGTATGCCATTATTTAAATCTAAATTATTCAAGAAATACGTATTCATATTATATATATTTCCATATTTTTTATAATAGTAACTCAAATGGCTTTGTTCAATTTTATGAAACATCCTGTAGTCTGTCACGCGTATGGAACCACGTTCCACGCAGTCGATTCGATCGGTAGATGTAGCGCGACATTTGAATCTCTGTCATCGGTGTCACGGCTACAAGGAAGCGTTACCGTTATCTCCTTCTGTCGAATAATCGAGTGACTCGTGTTAGTATGCGCGATTCAATCGATTGAAAATGTACGACGTCCAGTGAAGAAAGTTTTCCACTTAATCAAGCTTTTATCTACAAACGATCACGTCTAGTCGATTATGAAAGAGAAACTATTAGAGAAATTATTAGATGTTCTAGGAAAAGAAGAATTGGAGCAGAGAAGTAAAATGTATAATATTAAGTTGTTATATCGACGTTGGTATGGGATAAGAATGGAAACTAGGACGTTCGTGTTAGCAGCAAAACGAAACAGTTAAGTGAACGTTTTTGGAGAAATCGCTAAAAATAGTAGCGTCCGACATTTAGAATTTGTTCATCCATGCGGTATGTAATCGATAGAAAGTGGTACGTTTGATTTTGTACTTTTTTTCATTTCCAAGGGAGATCGCAAATTGCATATTTTTACAAAGTTTCGGTGTGTTCATTAGAAATTTTAACTTCAAAAACGCTTACTCGTCCTTAATATCTACAAGGCGACGAACAAGCTTTTGATCAGACATTTTGTATCAAAATATTTAAATCTCTAACAATATAGTCTTATAAATCTGTGAAACTTCTACGAAATGAAACTAAATATGACTTAAAACTAAAAAATAGACAAACTAAGCGATAAAATAAATTAAACAAAAATCACAAATTGCTAATTTTGATGGTAATTCTAGTACCCGTTAAAGATCATATTAACTCAACTTCCATTTACCACTACTACCGCAGTCATATCCGTACACCTTGTACGCTTCCGTAACGTTCCCTTCTACGTAACGCATACATGTACGATCCAAAAAAGGAAATACCGTGACCGGATAGCATTCGAAGTTAACAGTCGAGAAAACGGAAAGTTCGCGCATATAAAAGTAATCGTAGGTATACGGTATACACGTTTGTTGAATTCCTCGTTAAATGTAGGGACAAGTGGTCGCGAGAGCCAAGCGAGGTTGGCTGGACCGTGACAAGGGTTAAAGCATCGAGGGGAAGGCGAACAATTCCATGGTGGACAATGACTCATAGGACAACGGCCTTAAGACGACGAAAAGTGGTAGCCTAGGGAGTAGAGACACGCGCTATAACCGTGCATAACCTCACGATGTTTCTATGGTCGTGGTCGCTTGACGTTTATGCATGCGAGCATAACTTATGATCGGAATAAAATACAAGAAGAATAGACTATATACGAAGCCTGATAAGCTTCACGCAGACATTCCATCGTATTTTTTCATGTTTCCCGCGAGACTCTTAATGGTACCAACATCTCGCTGGTTCAGACACGATTTCTTCGATATCGAATCCAAGGCACATTTTGCGAACATAAGGAAGCTGTTAACTTAGATTGGGTATTTCGAAGCTTTTATTTTTAACGTCCGACTTGCTTCGTATTTTTGACAGATTCTTTATTTCGTAAAATTGTTGCGCTCAAAATTGAAGGATCTGTAGGTAACAAAGATGATCAGTGTCAAATTTTTAGGCTTCTCGAACAATGACGTATTATAGCAGTTAGAAGATAGAACGACAACGTGATATCAATGTTATACGAAATCTCCTGTATCTTGGTTTATTGCCGAACGAAGATTCTTCCTAATTAAAAATTCTATAATAATTTTTAAAAATAAATATATCTACGAAATAGAATTTTCATTGAGAATGTTTGAGAATGTCGAATTATTAAAAGATGTAATTTTAGTATACAATATATTATTAGAAAAATATCTGATATTCTCGAGGAACTCTTGCCTTCGATATTGGACTGCTGGTGGATGAAGCTTCAGTGGAAATCTTCAGACTGAAGCTCTATTTTCTGTAGAGTAATTTCTATTTTCTACAGCGGACGTAGAATCGTTCTATTTTATTCGTTGTGTAACGATTCAGTTATTCAAGCACGCGAATTCGGTATTAACCGAGGCGTAATTGTTTCATTCGCGATGAAGATTAATCAACGATCAGCGGTTACTGCTGAGATTACTTAGGCAAGAAAGTAGAAGAAGACGGTTAGAAAGACGAGCATCGGTTAAACGGTGGATTGTTAGTCAAATGATAAATTAGAAACGATTCTTCGGGATTGGACGCAACGAGTCCCTATTATTTATATATTACATGATTACGTTGTTAGTAATAAGCATGATTGATCATCGGTGTTAGCTAACTAGGAAATTTGAGATTTCTAGTAGCAAAAGAGAATTTGCGTGACTAATTATTTATTGTTTCTAGGTTTGATAAATGTTTCTAAGATTACATTCATTCTACTGTAATTTAGTGACTACAAAAAAATTTAGCACACGGTTGTATTTATGATAGCAGTTATATACTAATCAATTAGATTCAAGTATATTAAATTTCGTATTTAATATTTTCTTCTTTAATACTTTGTTATTGACTACTTTATTCTCGCTACTGTAGAATTATAGAGTATAACAGTATTAACAAAAAAAAAAAAAAAAGAAAAAATCACATTTTTAATAACACTTTTTGAACTTTAACATTTCATTCTCTATCGCGAACAATATAAAATCTGAATCGTTTAATTATTTCGAATAGAGCACGAAATATTCAAAATTCCATAGCGAGTAGGGACCTCGTCGAAGCCACAAAAATGACCTTCCACGAGAGCCAGAATGGAATAAAACCAGCATAAAAAGGAGCTCAGGTAATGTTGAAGACAGACGAAAGTACCGTAGCAACTTACAAAAAACTTCGAAAACCCGATCGTAAAATTATCGATCATCGTATTGCCATTATAATTTCAAATGCCTGTCTGATCAGAACAGAACGAATCTTCTTTAACATGTGTAACTTTCCTTCGAACTTAAATAACAACCGATCGAGTTGTTGATCGAACATCGATCGACATCCCTGAACCAAGAACCGCGGGAAACAAGCCAGGGAACAAAGGAGGGTGAGGTAGAAAAGAACGTCGACTCGGTGAACAGAAGATACGTGGAGCCTGGTGAGCGGCGTCGAGGGGGTGAAACCGAGGAACGAACGAATCCGTGACGTGCCTCGAGGGCAGCAACCGACACGGCGAGTTGCAGTGGACGTCCTTGCTATGTTATCTTTCACGGTTCGTTCCCTTTCACTTTCAGTGTCCAGGAACCAGAAAGCCCAGACCTCCACGAACAAAGATACGCCTCCGCCTTTGCGTTGTCCGTGTGAGATTGAAACGCGCCACGAACGATCGCGAGGAGCACGAGCCAGATCTCGTTCTACTCCGCCTCCGACGTTCCACCTACCTTCTTTTCTTTATTCTGCCCTATTTCGCCACTTAATAGCAGTTGCCTCTTTTGACAAAACTGATAATTAGATCTCGAGGAAACGGTACCAGGTAAGGTACACTTGGCAAACGATGTGTGACACGACAACCGATTTTCCGTGATTCTTCGAGAGTTTCGTAACATATGTCAGGCGATATCTCGATGACGCCGGAACTCAGAATGCAGAAAGAATAGTGTTTCTGCTTGGTGCAATGAATCGAGTGTGAATATGATCTTTGTCGATCGGCCAACATTTATAATCCTGCGACGATCGTTTCCACTTGGGTCGTGCTCGATAAAATTGTATTTTGTCGTTCGTTGAGAGATTTCATTTCAACTTTGAAGAAGATATAGGAGATTGTCATTAACCAGCAGGAAAAATGTCAAGAAATATTATGTTAACTCTTAACTGTTACGTACTGTATTAGATTTCTCTTACGTCAATCTGAATTTCTAGGAATTCTGTGAAAAATACTTTCGTTTCTGTTAATAAAAGTCTTTTTATTCGTTCATTGAACGCTAGAACTAGAAACCAATAACGCCTGTACCGAAGAGAACGCGAGAAAGAAAGCCAACCTTGACTCATATACTTAATCCAAAAATTCATCGTTTTAAATCCGTAAGATTCGATACAAAATTGGAAATTGGTCCTTTCGATAGGAATATACGTTATAAGTTCAGAAAGGTCGAAATTAGTACATTTTTGCAAGAGTTCAATCGCCTGTCTTTTTATGGTATACGTAACTACTTAATAACTAGCAGACAACGTATGAGTGATACACATTCCATCGAAGTAATAAAGCGGATAGTTGCAGAAACCAGCAACTTCTTATTCCGCTTTCGATGAATCACTAATTAGTTCAACGAGGAGACCCTTTCGCGAACGTGCTCGTGCATACAGTTCACACAGAGCGATTTTTCTCACAAAAAACGCAGTTATAGTAGAATCAGTATGTAGAATAAAACTCATAAAACATGACGGGAAGTAAAGAAAGTCGGTTACCTACTGATCCGTTACATACCGTTTATTTCTTCGCCCATTTTTATTTCAATAATATTTGATATTTGATCGGTGAATTTATACGTCGATAAACTACAGAATACTGCGACAATTCGTCTCGTTTCACCGACAATTCCTACTTTTTCCATTTTCCAATCATTATGTGCTGCTTACAGCGGCGAGGTTCCTTTTCATCGACCAACTTTCTTCTTTAATACGCGTGTTCTACATTCTTTATCTTTCCTCTTTTCTATAAGTTTCTTCTCGATAGATATTTTCAGAATTACTTCAAACATTACCAATATAATGTAATTTCGTACAATACGTATAATATATTTATAAAAGGTGTTATATTTTGTCTTTGATAATCCTATCGAGTTTCTTCTACGCTCCCAAAGCATGAAGCGAGACGATCGTTGCTAAATCTAGGAAATAGGGCCGTCGGTGTATTCCCTTGTTTTTTAATTAGTAGTAATATCGTGCGATGAATAATATTCCGAATATTTTCTTACGATCAAAGTATTAAGTAATACAGTTCAAAAAGTAGGATGTAACAGTTTGTTCAGCTGTTCGATATAATCGGTAAACATTTGTTCTGAAATGGTTGAGCTTTCTAACATGCAGAAAACAATTTTTGGTGTACAGTTCACGCTTCCTGGTTCACTTGTTATTATTCGAAACAATTCAGCGGTTCACGCTTCATGTGAAATTATTCATAGAGGCGTAGACGTCCAAGATACCAAAGTTACGTTAGCATAGAACTTCAACTGACCAGACGAATAATCATAAATTATATCTCTACTTTCTCTAAATGATAAATAACACTGGATGACAGTTTAAATAATGCTTCAAATCTATCTTGTCTTTTTAAAATAAAAACATGTTATGAAATCATATATTTAATATTTTCATTAGGACGAAGTTTTTGCTTCATAGCGTTTTATAACGCGACGATTAAAATCAATAGTTTTCAATTACGTATACATCAAATCGTATATCTTTGGTTTGATGATGGATAATTTGTTTATTACGTTTCGTTAAATTTCGATTTCGAATTGTTACTTGTATACAAAAAATAAAATATATTTTTAGCTGGTGGTATTGAAATTTTTGAATCGTAATTTCAGTGTTTTGGCATTTACGAAATGGTTGAGAAGTTATTTATAAGATACCCACATTGTGAAACTTAAAATTCGTTGATCACAATTATTTAACTTGCAAAGTTACAGTTGCTACTTAAGCAAAGTTATATTGTCATTCTTCGTTTCTTTTAAAAGACATTTTGGTAAAAGAAATATTTTTTTTACAGAATGTCAAAAAGTCAGCAACAGAATGGAATGATAGGAGGCGGTGGACCGGTCGCTGACACTGACGATTTTTCGGATGGTGAGAGTACTCCATTGACTCAGGACTATGGAGAAAGGTATGTGGCAAATGTGTCCTTAACCAAGCAGCTATGGTATTCGCAAACGTCGCTCGTTTTATTTTTAACGCAGAGGGGAAAAAAGCAAACGAAATTTGCTTTTGTTCTTTGCGTCAGACGAGCCATCTCGTTTTTCGAGAAAAATCGCAGTTATTGCCTCGATTTAATTCTCTTTTAATAGATATTTATATGAAATTTAGGAGTTAATCCAGGCGACTTTTTTAATTAGAGTTTAAAACTGTCACGTATAATTGGAATTGAAACTAATAACTAGATCACGAATTTTTATGCGTTTATGGAAAATTTAAAGGTGAAAAGTTAGTTATGTTAATAACAATACGAAACTACTATTTGATTGAGAAGACAGTCAGAATTAACATATCGGCTCCATCTGTTTTAATTAAGAACTCGAGTGCAGCTGTTTAATTTAATTACGTCTGTTTGTTTCGTTTTTTAGTCAAAGAACTGTCGTGGAAACGAAAGGATGGGACGTGTTCCGGAATCCACCGCCAAAGATCGATTCCGGTTCGATGGCAAATCAAAGATGCCTCGAGATGACGGTACAGATCACGAAGGTGATCGTCTACTTATTAGTATTTGTGATAGTATTAGGAAGCGGCGTAGTAGCCAAAGGAACAATTCTATTTATGACGTCGCAGTTAAGAGCTAATCGAACGATCGCTTACTGCAACAAGAAATTAGGTGAGTGATAGTCAAACTCCTGTACATATCATCGCTATCATCGGATATTATTAATTAATCCTAGGACTTTTGACGCCTCTTGTAGCTCTGGGCAATTCGATGTTATTCGTATCTTGACTGGCTTTATTCTATTCCTAAAACCTTTACGTTGTTACGTTAGACTAGTGACATAAATTATCACTTAAATATTTTTTACTTACACATTCCGTGTAGTAAAATCGATCTTCATTGTCGTTTTATTATTTTCTTGATTTCACTTTCATTTTTGCTTTGGTCACAGATACCATCTAGCATGTCCTCTGTCCAGTAATATCGGTCCAATGAAAATATCGCAATAAAGTAATTTAATATATAAAGCTATTAATCCAACATAAAACTAATAAAACTAAAATCTACAGTACGAATGGTACAGATTTAAAGTTTTAAAATCAAAGCAAGCATCGAAGCTCTTTTTCTCGTATTTCTATATATTTATTCATGCAATAAATGGAATTAAAATAATAGTACTATAAAATGTACCGTTCATACGTTCAAATTCTCATTCGTATTTCGATGCGAATCGAACGCTCGATGACCGCTTTGCAAACTATATTGCGTTTATGTAGTGAATTTTCTACAAATTACGCCTGTGTTGAATTCGGTGCTTGATGCAACACGTAATCCGTTCGATGCATGTAATCTAGATTCGTAGTATAATAGCAATACGTTATCTGCGGTTCATTATTACGCGATTTTCCTTTCTTATATTTGATAAGCCAATTAACGTTTGCGAAATGACCGCTTTATAGGATTATATGCTAATCCACTTTGTGGGTCTGTAAGGATACTATAGTGGGGCACAACGTGAAATTAAGTGCCTGCAGGATATACCTTGGAGACGTTTATGAGCTTAATTCTTATTTGTTCTTTTTATGTAAAATGTAATACGTTTATTTTAACCGTTTGACAGTGTAATAAAACGACGAAGAATTTAAAATGAATGACTTGGGAGATAATCGAAAAGCTTGCTGGAATAAAGGTTCGTAAGGTAAAATAACGAATCGATTAAATCGTGTTAGAAATTTTAATTATAATTTTTCAGTATTAGCAACGTTTGAATCGATAATCAGATTTTTATACATTTATGGAAAAATTGGAAGATGCGAAAATACACAAAATGTACGTGATATGAAAAAGTATATCAAACGCGCCAATGATGCAAAATCCAAATCGCACTTCTTGAGTTTCAGAACGGTAAAACATTCATGGAAACCGTCGCGGAGTAACGTAAAAAGTGGATCGTGCTCGCAACATAGTTACAACGGAATTTTTTCGCTATGTATAACCGCGGTGCGAGCAAAGGAGAGAAAGTACGTGAAACCAGGTTGAAGCATTACATACGCGAGGTTACCTTCTATAAAATCGTTCGATTCTATATAATAAAAGTTAATTAAAAAAATCTTGTGAACCTAGTGGCCTGGCCGCTTTTCTATACGGTGGTTGATGGTTTCTTTTGACGCAAATTTCGCTGTCGTAGTATGGTATTCGAGGAATTATTCTAGAATGAACGACACGAAAGAACTGAGAGTAATTATATAAGCAAAAATAAACCATTAATAAAGAACTACAATTATTCTTTTCGAAGCTTTATTTTGGCGAAAATCAAGTTTGAAAATCTGTCGAATGCAGGTGCACTTTTCTGGTTGGCTCCCGATCAAACGCGTTTACTAATCGATGATAAAGAATAGTCCTTTGTTTTAAATTTGTTTTTCCAAATAAGCATTCTTGGGCGGTATTAGAAAATTATATTTAACAAAAAAAGAAGAACTGTATTAATCTTAATCACTGTTCCAATTTTCTTTATTTATCGTTATTTGTCGCTTTTCCAATCATTACAGATTTTTCTAGGCTTTCGATATATTTTTGTACTAAATCTTCAAACTAGAGAAAATAATTTGAATTCATCGATAACAAGTACTTCTCTATGTTGCGACATTTTGCACTTTTTACTGGCGTAAACCTGCCTTACAAATTGAATATCGATTTTTCTTTTGAATCGAAACGAGTGCATGATTAGTGTATAATTTTGAAACAATATTTGTCAAAGTGTGTCATTTTTATTAAAAAACACCTAAAGGGGATACGATTTTCATGTTATTTTAAATCTTTTTAGATAGAAAACTAATTGTAGGCATGTTGATAACAGCTATACTGATAATTTATGTAATATGAAAAAGTGGGCTTTCTTCTTCCTGTTCTGTTTTCAGATAAGCTTTGAGAACATATTTGTTGTTTCGTGAATCCAATTTCAGAAGACGTATTTCTTCGTCTCTGTTACAGGCCGGGACAGGCAATGGACAGTAACGTTACCAGAAGAGGAGAGGATAGCGTGGATCTGGTGCATCATAATCGCGTTCGCGGTGCCAGAATTTGGCACGTTAATCCGCAGTACTAGGATATGTATTTTCAAATCGTGGAAGAAACCACCGGCTTCTCATTTCCTTCTTGTCTTTCTCATGGAGACATTCCACGTGACCGGTCTGGCTCTGATGTTTATGGCAGTACTTCCTGAATTGGACGTGGTTAAAGGTGCGATGCTGACGAACTGCGTGTGCTTCGTACCTGGTTTACTAGGTAAGATACGCCATGTTTCACAACATGTTTTGAACTTCAATTTTTAACGCGTTTCTCTTATTTACGTCGGAACTGGTAGAACAGCATGTTTGTTACGTAATTAGCGGAACGAGGTCGATTTGACTGAAAGATGCAAGAGAAAGGTGAATTATGTATTTGGATTAATACTAGAAATACCAGACTGATAGAGATCTAACAAGTACTTAATCGTGATTTTACATAGAAATTTTATTTTATAACATTTTTGGGCGATTTCATAGTATTACGGAGCTTTAAGAGTTATTTATGAGCCCTTGGGATTTTAAGAGGCTGACGTACTAGAGTTTCGAGAGTCCTTCGTTCAAGGAAGACATCACGAAGTTCGATTTATCGATAACGAGGGAACTTGTACTGGATTAAGACGAAGATTTCTTTCGATTGTTCAAGGACTGCTCTCTCGCAATAAGAACAAAGACGAGTCGAAGAGATTTGTTTTGGTGCTGATAGATATTGCCGCGCTCGCTGCTCAAGGAACAAGTTTCTTCCTCTGGCCTTTGCTGGATAGTTCTCGACCCTCGTTATGGCTCATACCACCATCTTTATTCCTGGTTTCGTGCGGCTGGTGGGAAAATTATGTTTCGATACAGAGTCCGATCGGTAAGTATTACGATATCGATGAGATACCATTAAGAAGAAACTGTAGCGTAAAAGAAAAGCAGAATTTATTCAATTTATTCAGGTATTCAATACGAAATTGAAATTTTCGGAAGAAGCTTTTTCTTTACTGTTATAATCGATATCAAGTCATTGATCTGAATCAACTCTTCTTGCTTAATTCTATTCAAATATTATTACAAATAATATATTTACTAAATACTAATAATTACTATAAATTATATATTACAATAATAAAATGAAAATATTCCAATATTCAAGATAATTGTAATCTTCCTCGTTAGGATTTGTTCGATCTCTGGGGAGAGTGAAGAAAGAAATGCGGTTGACGAGATACTTCACTTATATGTTCATCTCGGTTTGGAAGATCGTGGCATTTTTTATTAGCACCTTGCTGATACTCCACGTCAAAGGCGAAACAGTTGGCCATTTGTTCACGATGCTGAGTGACGCTTTCGGAAGCCATGACATTATGGCATGGACACAACGGGTTGAAGTCACTGATAAAATCACCGATGTTGCTGATATCTTGGAAATTGGCGACACAGTACCTGTACCAGGAAGCGTAGATACCCCTATATACGTTCTACTGCTGCAAATATTTGGTGCTTACTTCACATACATATTTGGTAAATATTTGTATTTCCTTTATTATATTTATACCTTCAACTGGATTAAATAATTTTTTAAATACCAAACTGGGCTATGTAACTAGATCATGGATATTTATAAAAAATTACAGTTTTGCAAAGACAACGTTGGCAAAGGCAAAGTTTAACGTTGTTAAAAAATGATTGTTATTAAATACAAATTGTTTAAATTAGAAAATTTTATAACAAAATTATGACATGGGGCATGACATTATGACAATCAATATTTCCCAAACATTCATCAACATTGTGTGGTTAAAATATATATTTAATTTGTAAATCGGACAAAGAGTCCGATATAAATTTTGCCAATTTGATTTAATTGACATATCCATTTATTGGATTTTTAAACATTGGTCGTCCGAAAAAAGGAAAAACGAAAAATACAATTTATTACGTTTTTCCCTATTCACATGTTGAAAAAAAAGTAGAAGAAGAGAACAGAAAATGAATGGTATTTCGCTTGTTTCAGGTAAATTCGCGTGCAAAATTCTGATACAAGGATTCAGTTATGCTTTCCCGGTAAATCTAACAATTCCAGTGTCAATCTCTTTATTAATTGCTGCTTGTGGCTTGAGGAACACCGATCCTTGCATATTTCAAGGAACGATTCCGGATTATCTGTTCTACGAGTCACCGCCAACCCATTTCATCAATGATTTCGTGTCGAAGCAATATGCTTGGGTATGGTTGTTGTGGTTGCTGTCACAAACTTGGATTACATTGCACGTTTGGACACCGAAATGCGAGCGTCTCGCCGCCACAGAGAAACTGTTCGTCGTTCCTATGTACAATTCTCTGTTAATCGATCAATCGATGGGTCTAAACAGAAAGAGGGACGACCAACCGGAAGTAAAAGTCGAGGTAATTTACTATAAAACAATTTCAAGCTTAGTGGCATGACAAAATTTGTACTTGTCTTCTTTAAGCAAAGTTTTATATTAATTTTGTACAAAGTTATGCCCTGAGTAGATACCAAATGTACTTCCCAGTTAGGCGATTATGAAATGTTTATGTGGATTTAAGAAAACAGAGTTCTTTAAAATATTAAAAGGCCATAATTAAAATCTCCAACGTAATTTTACTCGCCGCCATTCTATCTTATACACTGTTTTTATGAAAAACTCGGTAATTATTTCTTTATTTCTATTATTCTTTCTCTAGTAATACTAACTATAAAGCTGCATTTTTCTTTGAAAAAGTTAATTTTAAATCTTATATGATCCCTTGTCTATAATTAAGGATGAAAAGATTTTTTGGCACTTGCAATGAGTGTATAGAAAACCATAAAAATCTTGTGTACAGTATTTCCAGTGCTTTTCACGAGTTTTCATCGCCATTAAATTCTATACTTGATTGGTTTTAATTTCTTAAAGGAAATCCCTTGTCCCAACGCTTAATGTCTCTTCATTCACAGAGAGAGCCACTAAGTAACTAGTATACTTTTATCTCCTTACTTTATCTTTATTTGGAACAGTTTTTCGCCCGTCAAAATCCTTAAAAGGATGTTCAATCATTTTAAAATTAAAACCGTATGCTTCTTTTTAGTCTCGTTAAAAATAAGAATGAAGTCAACGGAGTAAAAGTATCCTGATATAAATACAATTTAACAAATTTTTATAATTGTAAAATGCGAGGAAGCATAAATATCCGAAATATTCGGCACCTTAAAATAGAGAACGCGCTAAACGAGATCTGTCTTCTTATTATTCATGGGTCGACTGTTAAGTTTTATCGCGAACAATTGTTTCTTAATTAAAAGAATACCAAGAAAGATAGAAGGATACATTGACGTAAAAAGATTTGATAGGGAAAATCTATTTAATAAAAATAAAATTCGTACAAAAAATAGAATTCAAATAAATTCACACATAATTAAAATATTAATCGTAATAACAGTATTAGTCATAATGATAGTTTCATATTCACCAAATCTCTTTCCTCGAATAAGAAAATATGTCAAATGCTAAAACAAGGTTCCAGTCTTGAAATTTACTTTCTGTCTTATGGGCTGCATGTACAAACGATATAAAGCTGTACAGTACGACTTTATTTAGAAAGGAAAATTTCCACAGACGCTCTTAACATAGACAATTTCATTTTACTTGTTGTTTTGAATCATAATGCTGCTTTTAATAACATTTTGTGTGTTCACGGAAATATTACGAGGAGCTTTACCGTTGCATATTGAGGTGCTTTTGTTTCGAAACGCGCAGAATTAAATTAATCCACTAAAAGTTTCTGGTGCAAGTCTTACATTTAAAAGAAATATATATATATATATATACTTTTTTACGCATAGCAAGACAAAGTTTTCTATAGGCTCGATTATTATCGGAGACACGGTCGTTTATATAAAAATATAAGAATTGTATTTTCGGGTAGGATCTGGCAGAGATAGAAAAAGAAAAGGGAGACGGAGATTATGAGACCATATACGAACAGACGGATGGCACGACTACACCTCCGTCGGCTGTAAAGAGCAGCGATCACGTAACGAGAATATACGCCTGCGCGACTATGTGGCATGAGAACAAGGAGGAAATGATGGAATTTTTGAAAAGTATCTTACGTTTGGACGAGGATCAGTGTGCTAGACGTGTAGCCCAAAAGTACTTGAAGGTTGTCGATCCGGACTACTATGAATTCGAAAGTAGGTATCTATATGCGCTTTCTGGTGTTAGCGTTGTAGTCTGCAAGATCTCGATCATTCGAGCACGTTGAGAGACGTTGTTTATTCTTTCAGCTCACATCTTTTTCGATGACGCGTTCGAGTTATCGGATCACGATGAGAACGAACAGCAAGTGAATAGATTCGTAAAATTGTTGGTGGGCACTCTAGATGAGGCAGCGTCGGACGTTCATCAAACACGGATGCACGTCAGAGCACCGAAGAAATATCCGACGCCTTACGGTGGCCGATTAGTCTGGACTCTTCCTGGAAAAACGAAGATGATCGCACATTTGAAGGACAAGAGCAGGATTCGTCATCGAAAACGTTGGAGCCAGGTAGGAATTAATGTCGAATGAAGTTTTAAACGAACCTTCTTGTTTTGAAACTCCCATACAACTTTGAAGCTTTAATATTTTTCAAGAACTTATGACTAAGAAATCTTATAGTAGAAAATCCATCAATAATATCAAAGATGCATAGCTTTTAAAATTGGTGAAATGGATGAAGCAGTCGAAAGCAAGTGATAATTTTAATAATTACAGAGCAATCTGCCATCTGACGATTTGTTAATATTTTCAACCCTTAATCCGACTCTTGTGTCAATTTTTTCAGCATTAATGAAAAATATTTGCAAATTTAAAGAATTAAAAATATACACAGTACTCAATAGTAATTCAGAATACTCATAGCCATAGTAGTTCGTACCTATTACTCGTAGTAGTTCAAAATTCATTTATATTTTAAAATTTTTCACAACATTGAATAATATTATTTCGAAACTTGCGTTCCAGGTTATGTACATGTATTATTTATTGGGACATCGATTAATGGAATTGCCAATTAGCGTAGATCGTAAGGAAGTGATCGCAGAAAACACTTACTTATTAACTCTTGACGGTGATATCGATTTTCAACCAGCCGCTGTGAAACTGCTCGTGGATTTGATGAAGAAGAACAAAAATCTTGGCGCAGCCTGTGGTCGTATTCATCCAGTCGGTTCAGGTAATCTTCGTCAAACAACTTTCGACCTACGACAGATTTTAGTAATAAAGTTTTATGTACAACTTTTTTTATGATATTAGGTCCTATGGTTTGGTATCAGATGTTCGAGTACGCTATCGGACATTGGTTGCAAAAAGCAACTGAGCATATGATCGGCTGTGTACTTTGTAGCCCTGGTTGCTTCTCGTTGTTCAGAGGAAAAGCTTTGATGGACGATAACGTGATGAAGAAGTACACAACGAGATCTGACGAGGCTAGACATTACGTTCAATACGATCAAGGAGAGGATCGATGGCTTTGTACGCTTCTTTTGCAACGTGGGTACAGGGTAAGTATCCAGAGAAGTTTTCAAAATTATTATTACTTAATCTAGATACTAAATTTATACAGGAGGACAGTGATTGAAGTCTTTATTCAAATTCAATATTTGATGAAATATTTTATAATGTCAGTTATTCACATTCTTCACCGTTTAATCTTACAGGTAGAATATTCAGCAGCCAGCGATGCTTACACTCATGCACCCGAAGGTTTCAACGAGTTTTACAATCAACGGCGTCGATGGGTACCATCTACCATTGCCAATATCATGGATCTTCTGATGGACGCGAAACGAACGATTAAAATCAACGATAACATTTCTCTGCCTTACATCTCTTATCAAATCTTACTCATGGGTCAGTCAAACTCTCGTTCTACTTTTATTTCTCTATTAATTAATTTCCTCTCTTGGCACTGAAACTTCCATGTAATTTCTACGATCCCATTATATTAGTTTCATTCTTCGTGCTTTGAGATTTATCAATTATGAATTAAAAAGTTGTCTAAATCCTTCTTACAGGTGGAACCATTTTAGGACCAGGCACGATTTTCCTCATGTTGGTCGGTGCTTTCGTCGCAGCCTTCAAAATCGATAATTGGACCAGCTTCTATTATAATATTATTCCTATTCTGTTCTTCATGCTTGTATGTTTCACTTGTAAAGCGAGCATTCAGGTAAATCTACTTATAATTAATACTTGTTATACGTGCTTATCGTAAACGAAGAACACAGGAAAAGGACATGATAAACAATTTGAAAATTCAACAATTGATCCTACGTTATCAAAATTGTCTCTTTAATTCGTTATGAAATCACGTACAATGGCTATAAATGTCATTTGTACACCTTGGTATTTATTATAGCATTGGCATGCTAGTTAATTACGTCCAAATATATCAAATTTCGTATCATTTAGTAATACTTTCATATGACTACGAACGATCGATGGAAACAAACTAAACATGGAAACTACAAAAAGAAAAAAATATATATATAGAATCGGATAAACAAGTACTTCATTGAAAAATGAGGGCGTGTGTAAATATCTTTTATTGCTAACGTATTTTCAGAGAATTGGAGAAGTTGTCGAGATCTTGGTGAGATTAAGAGATCAGTGATAAAGTGATCCGTCATGTTCCTTCTACCTGCTCTTCAAATATTTGTCGCTTTGATTGTTCTTGCAATTCTTTTTTTTTTGTGTTGTTGTCTTTCAGCTTCTGTGCGCGCAGATATTGTCGACAGGATACGCGATGATAATGATGGCTGTGATCGTAGGTACGGCCCTCCAACTTGGGGAGGATGGTATCGGTTCACCTTCTGCGATATTCTTAATATCATTATCCAGCTCCTTTTTCATAGCCGCCTGTTTACATCCTCAAGAGTTTTGGTGTATTGTTCCTGGTATAATATATCTCCTTTCAATCCCCTCGATGTACCTTCTTTTGATCCTCTACTCGATTATAAACTTGAACGTCGTCTCGTGGGGAACTCGTGAGGTCCAAGTGAAAAAAACCAAAAAGGTTCGTTCCTTTGTATTGACTTTATCGAACACTTTCTTTTTTCTTTTTTTCCCTCGTTCAACTAACTGGACAATATTTGGTTAAATCATGTTTGTCAATTTTGAGAGACTGTACATTTACCATTATTCTGTAAAACCATCGTAGGAAACATGTGGTGGTGGCAAATCAAGATGGCAAGTGCTTTTAGACAATTTCACGCGAGCTGCAAGCTTTTTTGTCTGCATGTGTACGTTCTAACTTGTTTATAATGACGTAGATACTGAGAGTGACATTATGCTGAGGATGCGAGAATTTTAATTCAATAATTCGACATTTAACACTTTTAGAACTGAATGTTTCTTGGCCAGCTGGAAAAAGATTCGTTTATCAATCATTGGTAGCAATATGTAATAAACGAAAAAAAGTAGTATACGTACAAACGTATACTAATTCTTATGCCTAAGATTAGTATGAATTAGATTCAGAAAGGTTACTCCAGTATCCTCAACGTATTACCACTATTTTATACAAGACCAAACAAAAATTGGTTTACACGCGTGAGCATCGATAACTGCTAATAATAACAACGGTGTGCCAGGTTTTCGTGGCGGCGATAATAAGTACTCTGTACGGCATGGTGATGATCGCCGTGATCGTTGGGACTGCAATTAACATCGTTCAGGACGGGATAATGTCGCCATCCGCGATGTTCCTATTTTTAGTAATATCTCAGATGATAATAACCGCACTATTGCACCCCGAAGAAATGTATTGCTTACTATACAGCGTCATATACTTCATCACCGTCCCATCGATGTACGTGTTGCTTATTTTTTATTCGATCTGTAATCTGAACAACATCACATGGGGTACGAGAGAGGTGCAGACTAAGAAAACTGCTGCGGTAATTATCAGCTCAACCTTAATTGAATAATCGACTCTAATTTTAATCATGCTCTTCTTTTCTGTTATTTTACCAAGTATCATTAATAATTATGCACCTTGAAGCAAACAGAAGTTAGACATGTCTAACTTATCAAGCTTTAACAAAATCCATTTGAAAATTATTGGCTCATAATAGTGATTCCTATCACAAGAATTAAATTATTAAATTCAAATCCGCCACTATGTCAGTATGATCGACATCTATATTATGGCTAAATCTCACTATTCGATCTATGTATTTTACGTAGATATATACGGCAATAGAGTAAACTGCGCGAGTAAATCCACTTAATTCGACTAAACTATGTAAATGCACTACATTGGCTGGATGCTCAGTATTGCTCAGGTGGGATTACAAAATTAGATTTTGCAAGAACAGTTTCTATCGAGAAACTATTTAAGAAGTTATATAGAAACAGCGAAGAAACGATTTAATTTGTACAACGTTCGAAACATTTCATCGACTTCGATTTTTCAAATAGATGACGTAAATGCTTCTTTCCTTTTCTTCGAAAAATAAAATAGTTTTAAATTTTAAAAAGATTTATTTGAAACATACGTTTTTTAATTTGCCCGGACGTATAATACTATAAATCATTGTCTTCTTCAGAACTTATATCAAGCTCTCTGTCTCATCATTTTTCCATTCATATATTAATAATTCAGGAGTGAGAAGCAACATGAATGAAAAGTATTTGAATTTCCAATGAACGTTCGACTGAAAAATTTGTTTCAAGGTGTAATGCTTTCTAGTATTTGATATTACATTTGTAGATATAACGATAATCACAACTAATAAATTAATAACACGCAATTAATAATTTTTTAATACATTTGCTACTGTCTCATATATTTCTTTAAAAACAGTATTTACTATAATAGCGTTTATGTATATGATCAAAATTAAAATATGTTAACTATTTCTCGCTGAATCGTTAGGAACTTGAACAAGAGAAAAAGGAAGCCGAGGAAGCAAAACGGAAAGCGAAACAGAAATCTCTGTTAGGGTTCCTTCAAAGTGGCGTAGGCTCGAACGACGATGAAGAAGGATCGATAGAAATTTCTTTGTCGGGATTGTTCAAGTGCATGTTCTGCACTCATGGACAAACCTCGAATGAGAAACAGCAATTGGTCGCTATTGCTGAATCTTTGGAGCAAGTTGGCAAACGCCTGGAAGTTATCGAAAGGTTTTTTGATTTTATATTATTCTAAAAATATCTTCCACTCTATGCTTTATAAATTCAAATGTTTATTGACTTGGTCGATTATTTCAACACAAGACTCTGCAAATCTATTAATATTCTTTTATTTTTTATTGATTGCCTTGCTATAACCATAACAGTAGTAATTAAATTTCCATCATATCTATGAACATGCAAAACTAAACAATCAATTTCAATTTATACGACGAGTTGAAATGAATTTTTAATGAAATTTCAAATGAGATCTCTCGAATGATCTATGATTATGGCTTATTACGATTTATTTTACATAATCCTTGTCATCTGGTTTTATTGGATAAATATAATCTATTATACTAAACTAAATATAATATCACTAGCATGATGCTGAATTAGGCGTAATAAAAAGTCGTACAAAATGTATGTTTTTTGCGTTTTCTGCATCGAAAATTTCAGAACTCAAGCCAGAAGTATGTTTTAACAAAGCAAAGCTTCTCTAATTCCAAATAATGAGATCTTTGAAGTAATACCGACAATTATATTCAACTTGAATTTAAAATCCATTTATCAGAGCCGTGGATCCTCATGGGGTGACAAATCGACGTCGTGCATCCTCCGTGGGTTCTCGAACAGCTGATCATTTAGGGGCCATTGGCGAAGATCCAGCAGAGGATCAGGATTGTCATAGTGAAGCTGAAACGGTGACTAGTCAGAATACGGAAGGGAATCGCGAAGCTAACAACTTCCTAAGCAGACCTTACTGGTTGAGCGACGAAGGACTTAAAAAAGGTGAAATCGATGTCCTGTCGCTGCAGGAGGAACTATTTTGGAAGGATCTTCTGGAGAAGTATCTGTATCCTATAGACGAAGACAAGGCAGAAAAGGTAAGAAGTTTTAATCAAACTGTAATCATTCGAAGTTTTTGTCTTTTTTTATTTCTTAAAATTTCTTAAAATTTGAGAAGAATTTTTGTCTATCTTTTCTTTCTTCTATACTGGAGTTAAATTTATATTTTTCGTAATTTTGAAAAACTTTCTATTCTAAAATTTTGTTCAATGTTTAGAGTAATTGTTTTGGATGAAAAAATAGAGATTCCGAAGTACTTATTGTGCGTAGGACTTACAAATTATTTATAAAATCGTAGAATTTGTTATTTTATCATTTATGTATATATATATTGTTATCAGCCAAGTTTTTAGTATTGTTTGTTAATTGAACATGTATAACTAGCGTCGAGGATGTTGCTCGACCGTAGAACTATTAATTCTATTTTATTTATTTCAGTATCTCTCGTGTAAAATTCAACGAATTCAAAATAGATAAAAAAAAGATAGATATTATTTAGAATTTGTGAAGTATAAAACGAAAAAATTCCGTAAAATATTTGAATCAAATAACTTCTCGAATAACAGAATGAAAATAATTGTTTCAACATTTTTTAAAACTTCTTAATCGATTATTTTTACAATACTTTTAATTGTTATTTCACATAGTATATACAATAACGTTACTAAGATTTTCAAAAATTTTGGAACTTTGCTAGATTAAGATAAAAAAAATGAAAAATATTTTTCAACAAAATCTAAAAAATCTAAAGAAATCTTACTGGAAATAACTGAAAGAGAAAACGATTAATAATTGTATGTACGAAATAACGGTTGTTTAAATTTGTCAATAATCGAAGAATATAAATAATCGATCCATGCTACTTGCGTCAGGCACGAATCGCCAAAGATCTAAAGGACCTACGTGACCAGAGCGTTTTCGCGTTTTTCATGATGAACGCCCTCTTCGTCCTGATCGTCTTTCTGCTGCAATTAAACAAAGATTTGTTACACGTGAAGTGGCCCTTTGGTATCAAGACGAACATCACCTATGATGATCACTCCCAGGAGGTAAAGACCGCTCCGTCCACGTCGTGTTGTCCTGCTTCTTAAATCATATCCCCTTTCCCCTAAAACAGCAAACAAAAAAAATAATATAGATAATTAGTAGGATCTATCCCACGAACCATATAGCCGTCTTATTAATTTTTTGTTTAGCTTCTTGTAGCAAAACATTTCAAATGCTAAAAGCGTATACTTTACCCAAAATACTAGATTCAAGCAATTAATGATATATCAGTCAAAAACACAAATGAAAGGAGTGTCATATATAATAATAAATATCACAATGGAAGAAAATATTTTCATAAAACCACAGGAAAAAGTAAAAAAGAAAGATAATTTAAAAGTATACAAAATTTATACACGATGATTCAAGTTAAGCATTCAAATTGTTTTGCAGCAAATACTCGTAGTAGCGATTTTTATATTTTTCCTTATCGCTTATTAAGAAGCTTTTTAGAGGATGAGAGTTTGCTTGAAGACCTAAATGATCACGGAGAGGATCCTCCCTCGAAAGGAGCCGATGGAACAACGATCGACCGGACGGAGCGTATTTTTCTTCATATCTTTGCTAATCTGTGCTTTTTCTTTTGTTTCTTCCCTGGTCCACGACAGACTCGCATTGCCGCCGACCTAATTGAGCTGCGGAACAAGAGCGTGTTCGCGTTTTTTATGTTCAATGCGTTGTTCGTTCTGATCGTATTCTTGCTCCAGCTGAACAAAGATCAGCTGCACGTTGTCTGGCCACTCGGCGTCAAGACGAATATCACCTTCATCGAAGAGACCTCGGAGGTATCTGGTAGTGTTCTAAACGAAAAACAGAGATGCTGTCTCACTGATGCCTCGGGAGACTAACACATCCGTGTGCTCCGTTGCTCGTATATTATCTTTTCTATTTTCTCTCCATTTTCTTTCTTCTCGTTTTATTCCTACGTTTCCACTTTTCCGACAATGACGTTTAAATTAGAGGACTCTATTTTACGCGTGTTTAAATATACGAATACGAGTGCAGTTAAATTATTTCCAATCCACGCAGTTTTTAATACGCACCCATACCCTTACAATTAATATTTTCGTGTTTTAATCTGTGTAGTTTTTAGTATACACGTACGCGTATATTTAAAACTATGCGAATTAAAACACGAATGTATTAATTACACGTCTGACTTTGATACATGTTCAAAATCTTCAATTTACATTCACCGTTATTTGTCGATTTGATAGCGTCAATGAGTCAGAAACGAACAATTTTGCGCGAGGACGGAGTCACGTAGAGGAAGAAGAGAAAGGGTCGATTGAATCGTCAGATTGAAATTCGAGCGTGGATCCTTCGTTTTGTCAAATGATTGTTTCATTCTCGTTTCAGAGATATCTTTTTTTTTAGTGTTATTTTAGATACGTTTAGAATGAAAGTTTAGAGCTTCTATTTAGTTCTAATAGAATCGAGCTTGCGGTTGCGATACTTTTAATATTTTCTCCTTTGCCTTTTCTAATTTAGATTTCAGGCATAGAGTATTTACTTCGTGAGCTGCTTCTTTTGACAATTTAGATATTTAGCAATTTCTGGTTTTATTATTAATTAAAATTAAACACTTATTTAACGAAAAATTTGAATAAAACAAAATATTTGCATTCAATATCTATAATTAAATTCAATTCCTGTCCAAAAATTCTTATATTCGGTTTCTTTTTAAAAATTACAATTTTCCTTGATCTGAATCCAACTCAGTGTAATCGAAATTCAAGGGGTGGAACTGTCTGAATGAATTTTGCGTTCAAGAAACATAGAAGCAAACTTCGAATCCAAGGAACATAAGAATGAATTTTCATTTTTTCTCGAGGAGGAATAAAGAAATTGCTAAAAATCGCGAAAAAACGACACAACTAGTATACAGAGAAAGGGATCGCAGTTCAATAGTGAGCATCGGAGCACGCTGGAAATGGTATACCCGGTGATAATGTTGCACTTGCTGGGACATGTCTGTGTTTTGTCAATAACGTGGATCATGAGCACGTGGCGAGTTACCATTAACATGTTTGCACAGGTACTCCCGAAGCGTATGGAAAAGCTGGGGGCACTATCAATCAACTGACTCGAAACTAGTTAGCTAAGTCACAAATAACATCGATGCCTTGTTATTTCAAATCCCATTATCTTTCCTCATTATGTGTACGTCTACTTTCTTTTAGTATCCGTAAAAAGTAAAACGATATGGTGGCCATCGAGTGTGATTACTCAGATCACTCGCACCATCAAGTTTCCACCTTGACTAACATCGATATTCTTTTTGATTAACGTTGTCGAAGTCCAGAGAACAAATGTAAAATCACACGTTACTTTTATTTTGAATATTAATGGATTAAAAAATTAAATTGAAAAGAATTATAATAAGTAACGTGTTGAATAGAAACAATATGTTTTAATTTAAATAACAATTTGAATATTATGATTTATTCAGTTAAATAAAATTCCTATAACTTTCCTAATTATTTTTTCAAAGTTCTCTTAGCTTCTGTACACCTTTTGGCTCTCTCGTGATTGTTTACTTTCCCAAGGCTCGAGTTAGAAGTTTTCTTTCCTGTCTTTCAATGGACAGTAACACGTGCACGATTTGTGGGTCATGAAAGAGTCGGAAAAGCACCTTTGAACATGTCTCATTTTTTTCCGCTCACCTGGTTGAATACGAACGAGGGAGAAATTGTTAAGCAGATTTTCACGTTTTTTATGTGTCTAATTTTGATAACGCACTGCTAGGTATGGCAGCAGAGGAGCACCACTAACGAGTTACCGTCAATGTAACTAAACGGTGGCTTATATGTGTATACATATGTGTCTCGAAAACTGATTTTTAAAATGTATTTCCCGCGGTGATCCTGGTCGTACGAACGAATAGCTGACATAAAAATGATTGAAAAATGGAACGATAGAAATTTTCCAATTAGTACCTTCACAAATTTTCCAATAAATATTTTTCAACGCTATTTAATAGAAATATTCGTTGAAATTAATTACAAAATTACAAAATTTTTAAAGCGTGACAGAGTTTTCATTAAGCACTTGCTTCCTAACAGCTATCGCTATGTACGTTCAGGAAATTAATAATTGTTATCTCATTACGAATTGCCAGTCATAATTACATTTTGTATTTTACCGTATAAGTAGCTGAAAAGTATATGTGGGCCTGAGAATCATAGAGCTATACGTTAATTTCGCTATTTTGCATTAAAATAGTGTTCTGTGTTTATTATTAGAAAAAACTCATTATGCTTCGTCGAGTCATGAAATCTTATCGAAGCAAGGAATAAAGTTATAATTAGATTGTGGATGTTCGTGCACGTTTAAATTTGTGTGAACGTCATTAAAAAAATAGAAATTGAATAGAAATTTCTTTCGTCCTTTCAATATTATAAACACACTTATGATATTATAAGTAGCCTTATTTGGATATTTCGTGTATTCTTGTATATTATATTTATTCTGTACATTATTGTTTATTTAAATTACCCACAGATGCATAAAAGTCCTCAATTTAAATGTAACTTAATTATTAAGAATCTAAAGGGATGATATCCTTAACAATCGGGAATATGTGATTAAATCCAAATTTCCAAAATCTTAACATACATCACTATGATTTTTAGTTCGCTGTACATATATTCGTAATGAGGTAACAACGAAATACACATTAATGAAAATTGTAACAATTGTGAATCGTTTTATGTATTCTCTATTTGTGATTTTATTTATATTTTGGCTTGTATAACTTATTAATGTCTTCTTTAACAATGAACGTATTTCGTAGGTACACATTACGAAGGAGTACCTACAACTCGAGCCTATCGGTTTGGTGTTCGTGTTCTTCTTCGCATTGATATTAGTTATTCAATTCACCGCGATGTTGTTCCATCGATTTGGCACGTTCGCTCATATTCTAGCCAGCACTAGCTTAGATTGGTACTGTTGCAAGAAGGTGAGCGTTATCTACAATTGTTGGTGATAAAATTTTACTACAATTAGTTAGTATCAAAGATTTTCATTGTTCACATTATTCATGTCATTCTTTCCTATTAGCAATCAGTAATAGCTTCTATACAATTTTCCATTTTATCTTTTCTTTTTTATTCTCATTTTCATAATGTTACAGTTAAATAACGATTTGATAAAATCCCGTATAATTATAGTCTTTGATACAGCTTTTACAATCAGTGATTGCAATCGTAGTATAATTGTTTTTAAATCTTTTCTGATTAATTCACCAGACCAAAGATTTATCGGAAGAAGCGTTATTATCAAAACACGCGGTGGAAATAGTCAGGGATTTGCAAAGATTAGACGGCATGGAGGGTGACTACGAGGAAGGCAGTGGCAGCGGCCCGGGCAGAAGGAAAACCATAAGAAATCTTGAAAAAAGCCGAAGAAAAACGCAGGCAATCAATACGCTTGATGTCGCTTTTAGACAGCGATTCTTCAGTATGTCAGAAGGCAATGGTATGTAAGATGTTTGTGCGAAATTTTTGCATTTATCATAAGAAGCTGATGGATTGGAAATTTAAATCGCGAAATACTTTACGACCTTCTTATAAATACAAAGATGCAAGAAATGAAAAAGTAAACTTAGTACTTAATACTCGTTTATGATCTGAAACTTCGTTTCATGAGTGCAAGGCCAAATTTAAATTAGAGAAAGAAATGAAGAAAAATGAAATTGTAATATAATTATTTATTTTAGTTTTCTTATTTTTTTCTTTCTTATTTCAAGCAAAACGTATCCAAATCTGGTCTTAAATGGAACAATGTCTCAGTATATAATAGGTACATGAATATTTTTCGATTATGCGTATACTTTTATTTACATGCTTTTATATATACAAATGTTTTAATATTTGTATATCTAATTTTATATATATTTTAATATTTCCACATGTTTCTGTCTCTTCAGCAGCTTTAAAATATGCCGTATAATATATTAAGGAAATTGTGTTGGTAATGTCTCGATTTTAGGATGAGAATATTCTTTGAGTAATGTTTCAATTTAGGTCTGCCGAGGAACATGTCGACTAGAAGATCTGCAAAGGCTTTTAAGGCATTTGAGGGGCGCAGGAACAGCATAATGGCGATGAGGAGGAAGTCGCAGATGCAAACGTTAGGAGCCAATAACATTTACGGTGTGGCAGGCAATTCTTTAGGGATTCAAGGTCGTCCCTCGAGAAGCAGTCAGATTTCTGTAAAAAACATGTTTGAAGGACACGCTGGCCACACGAATTCAGCCTATGAACCTGACGAAAATACCGGAAGTAGCCTCAGACTTCACAATCTAGGTCAGAGCACGTGGAGAGATGCGAATACCAATATTTAATTGAAACGAATGAACATAATTCGAACAAATTCTTCACGGACGTACGTAATTGTTGGAAAATATTAAAACTGACCAACTTTTTTACTTTATATCCTTATATAAAAATATTTGTTAGATGATCAACGACGATAACCATCACATACGTTTCACGAGAAGCGAGAAATGGCTACGCCTCCTTTGCTAAACATTACAAGCAATAAAATCGATTCCCATTTAAATTATAATATTATCATGCATTTAAGCGCTTCGTCTAGCAATTGTCTGTTAATTATCTGACTCTATATGACGTAAGAGCGAATAGAAAAGTACGAAAAGACTGCCTTCGAGTAGACTAATTTATGATGAAGTGAAATGGAACAGGGCCGTCTTTAAACTCTCTATTTATTTATTCGAAAAAAAGTGAACAAAGTTCCCTTCTTCTCTGAACGATAAAGAACAACGAAGAACAAAAAAAAAAAAAAAAAAAAATTACATAAGAATAGAAACTAGAAATTTAAATATAATAAATTAGGGACTTTAATAGAATATATCTAATTCTATTTTATATCTAAAATATTTGTTCAACTTGAACGAGTTAAAGACAGTCCTGAGGAAGAAAACGTTTTTTTGTCTTCATTTTTATTCTTTTTATTTTATTTCTTTTTTTTGCGCTTAGATATTTAAGATAAATGAACTGACCGGTGAATAACGATATTTGTTAGTACAGCTACTGCCGTACGATGATTAAACGGTTTTAGAGAATAATTCTCTGTTTAGGTATTAATTGAACGTAATAGCCTTGTTAGCTGGTGTCGTATCAAACGAAAGTGACAGTAATCACAACGACGACAACGCTTACACTTCTTTCGTTCTTGTAAACGTGATATGCCGCCGTTTATATAAATATACTTATTGTATTTAATAGATATACAATTCTTTTTGTACATATCGCGTGCGTACGTGTAACGTTAAGCCTGTAGAAAAATCGTGTTGGTATAAACATAAACGAAATAAAATTCGAACAATCAGCACTCAACTTCGAATTCATTTCATCCAATTGTTCTTACATAGCGCAATTCCACATTCTTTCCTCTACCTGAATAAATTGCATGCTACATATACACGTACTTTTGGTTGGTGATTTAAAAGTGAAAGATGGATATAGGAAAAATGAAATCATAAAACTGTTCAAAATTATTGACCACATAACAAATTTTATTTCTTATGATAGAATAGATTTATCTTATAAAGTTTGTTAGCGTTTATACATTTCTAAAGTTATTCTCCAACAGTTTAATAACGATTTCTTATAAAACATGAGGAACGATTAATCGGTTAGAATGTTGTATTCACGTCAGGTAACAATTTAAAATATACACAAAGTTCGTAGAGAATACTTTACAATGATTAACGATTATATTGAAAATATGAATAAAAATTTCCTACTTTGAATTTCATTGAAAAAATACTATTGCGTATCTTAAAAAAAATATGCAATTTCAAAGGCATATACAGATAGTACGAGACAGATTTGGGACGAGTTCGGTCTCCCCTTGGGGCGAGCCCGATTTGTCGGTTTTTTGGCAAGATTAAAGATGCTCACAGATTCTATCTCACTTCGTTTGGACGCATATTGAATAACTTTGTCGAAAACTTCCCCTCGCTTGCTCACCTAGCGTACTTTATTCATGACGACACGAGGAAACTCGAGCAAGACAGCAGTCTCGCGGATGAATCTCGCGGGTTAGCTTCATATTGTCTCTACATAACTTTGAAAAAATTATTAAACAAAAAGAGAGAGGAATTATCAATTTCATATACAACGTAGCAACATTTTAAATAATTACAAGAAATATATACATTGCAATAAATGTATATGTAAATTAAACAGAGAGGAACAGAGGGAGAGAGAGAGAGAGAGAGGGAAAGAGAAACATTTTTATGACGTGCCGGCTTGTCGTAAAGCTTCCGTCATGCACATGACGTAAGTCGCCATCAAGTAATCGTTAATGGTACGTCGCATGGTCCATCCTTGATAAAATCCTTCCGGAGATAGCGCCCAATTCGCCAGGAGCAGAGGATAATTTGCTACTACAGCGTAATTATTACCTACCGTATACCTGAATATCATGTCGAGAACTATGAATTAATTGTCTATTTATGTACACTGAACAGTGTAATAATATAATTTATAATTAATTTGCAATTAGAGAAAACTGCTGTACTTACGCGAAACTCCCACCAAGAATTACCCAATTGAATATGTTAAGCCTTGATTCGTAGGTTGCTTTTGTTTCACTTGAATTATCGTAGAAACGCGACATTTCCATTTCCTGGAATTAAAATTCCAACACATGGTTCAATCTTGAAATATACTTTACATATACCCTGCAATCTTTTATATAAAAAAGGTGTCTTTAAGTTAGACGAAATTTGTCGAAATAAAAAATTAACACTACAGCATATATTTAAGATCACTGTATCTTTCAAATAATCCATCGTGGATCGACAGTACGGGATTTTTCAAACGACGAGTTAATGCGAACCTTTAAATTGCTGAAGAAATTTCGTGTAATATTTTATGAAACTACCTCTGTCTGTTTCTTCTTTATTTTGTACAGTTTGAACAAGTCTAAAATTGATAAGCTAGTTACAACACAGGCGCCGAGCGCGTAATATCCATGACAGGAGTACAAAGAATAAATTAAGCCGGCCATGCTCAAGGTTCGAAAGATCTCGTCTATAATATTGAATCGTTCTTTGTTCCTTTCTTCCTCCAGCTGCATCATAAACGGATCGAACGCTGAAAAATATAAATTTCTTGATTTTCGATTAATTGACTGTAAAACAATACACGAAATTGATAAGCTACTTACTATAATCCTTAAAGAAAAGTTTGTACACAAGAACGATCAATGATCGAGAACCAATCATAGCGATACTGGTACAGGCACACGCAACATGTGTTAATAATTTCGAATACTGAGCGTAAGAGTGTCTTATCAAGATGTAAATTGACGAACCGCATGTTAGCGTTAGATTCGTGCACGAAAAAATGGACTCCAATATCATAGCATAGCTTGCATTAAATAGAAGCAAGGATTAATTGATACATCTGTACATATACTAATATATGGTACGGTTAAATATTTAAAAAAGTTCAAACACATTGAACGATGAAAAGTAGCATAAATAATTGTCATTAACCGATGCCATTCGTATTGACATCGAAACACGATTAAAGGTAAATGTCACTTTTGTTTTTTATTATATAAGCTCTCTGTTATTAACCTTAATTGCTCATTACACGAATGAGAATAATTTAAATAGCAATAGAAAAGTATTTCCTATTATCTCACATACCATTCAATTTTTTATCGTTCGTTGAAAATCGCTACCACATATCGTATTATGGACTGTGTATTATTTTTAAAAGAGTATCGATACATGCAACGAAACTAATTTATTCAGAAATCGAAAATAATCGATGGCACACGCGGTCGAACTATACCATGACGAAATTACTTACAATACTACGTTCGCGTGACAGTTCGTTTGACACGATGATACGCGACAGGATTGATAAGCATGCCTTAGAAAAGTGCGAGAATATCAATGAACGTGCGTGATATGACGCTATGCAAAATATATTTCTCATTGTGATTTGTAAGTTGATTGCGATGTACATGACAATAGCAGCAGAGAAAGTACGTGCAACTGTCGACATCATTGAAAATATTGATAACCATCTCGTTTACAGTAACAGTAACAATATAGCTATTATAATGGAAGATAATACTGTAAGTACATACAAAAAGTTTCGTCGAACAATTCAAAAGCGTTGCCATTAATATTTAACAAAATAAAATGTTATAATTTTTTATTTGGTAATTTCGAGAATACTTAATACGTCACGATCATAACCAATTGGCAATCGCTGTTAAAGATTACTGTCACGATCGAATCGTTACTGTCATTATGAATATTAATTATAGAATGTTGATTATAGAACGTTAATTTTTATGCTACGGAAACAGTGAAAATATTGCAAGAATATATTATAGTAAATAACGAACGAGTGAACTCGTATCATGCTGAGTGTACCGATTTATCAGCGATCCTCGAACTATGGCGGAGAAATATTAATTTACGGAACAATAGCAGTACAGTAGAAAAAAATTTCATTCGGATATCATCTAAGAACGATTTAGATTTAGTAAATATCGAAGAGACACGGTACAAATCGAAGTCTGTTCCTATGAAGGATCACGAAGTCAGTTATCCTTATCCTTTCACAGATTATATTCATCCCCGATTTTGCGCCGATTTTTCACCTATAAGTACTTATAGAAAGCCACACCATCGGCTTGTCAGGAATCTGAAATCAATTCCGGTTAATCATGAATCGAATTTAAGAGACGATCGTGAAAGAACAAAAAGGGTAAGAAGATGGTTAAACTCGTTCTTTCGTAGCAAACGGAAAAGACTGAATCAGAGTTCTTCGATCGACGAATATTTTAAGTTAGAAGATCATTGGAATAAAACGCATTTATTGCCGAGATTGGTGGAAGCATCGCAGGCGCAACGCATTATCAATGAAACGACATCCGGCTCACCCTCCACAAGTCAAAATTTAAATCTATATCAAATATTGAGATTACATTTGATTCCTAAGAAAACTACAGCTTTCGTTAAGAAAAGGAGAAAAAGGAATGTTAGGAATAGAAAAGACACAGGTGAGAAAACAACGAATATTTATGAAAAAGAAATCCATGCGTATTCGGATGTTATGCAGCTGCTACATACGACCAAATCGGATATTGAATCTCAGTTAACTTATAACACTGAACACCAAAGCGAAATAGATAGGTTACAGACAACTTTGAGCTGGTTAGATCAAATAGGAACTGCAACTGAATCTATTATAGATACGCATGGTGCGTATGAGGAAGAAAGTACTAAAGGGACTTCTACGTGGCACGGATATGATCATTATATTGGAACAATGGCAATAACGCCGAAAGAAACAATCAGCCTGTACGAATCACAAATAATCACACGTACAACATCATATACGATAGAAAATATCCCCATTACCAGCATGACTACGATGCCGTCACCAGTGCTTGAAACAACTCCTACCAAGTTCATTATTACTCTAACGACAATGCCGCCATCGACAACCGTGGAAACTACTATGCATGAAATTACTGATGTTACAATACCAATACCAACGACTACCACAACCTTCCAACCAACAACTGTGAAAAAGGCTACTACAGAAAAAACTATAATTGCGACGATATCGACACTTGAAACTACAACTATCACCCACGTAACTGTTAAAATGTTGTCACCAACGTCAGTGGAAACCACTACAAAAGAACAAACTGTTACAACGACACTCTTACGCGACATAACAACTACCATTCCCTTATATACCACTGGCATAACGTTGACAACAACAATGGCTAAAACCACTGCAGAAGAAACTACTATTACTAAAATGGTATCAACATCTATATTTCCCATTACCACGAAGTTTACAATGTCGTATTACACAATTGTGGAAACTACTGTAAAAGATACTTCTATTACTACAAAAACAGTACCTGAAACAACATCTAACTCGCCCACTACCACCATGTCTACAATGTTGCCTCTAATATCCCAGGAAACGATTGCGGAAGAATCTGCTGATACTACTGCAGCAACCAGGCCGGAAATAATTACTACGATCGATACAACTACAACCACACAGTCGCTACCAACAAGTGTGAAAACCAGAGCGTCAAAAACTAATGTGACAGCATCGCAGGTCTTTCAAACAACAATTAGTTCACACATTACAGTTATTACTACAATGTCCCCATCGCCGACTGTGGAAACAACTATTGAAGTAACTGCAGTTATTACAAGACCCGGGATTAAAACAACTACAACACCCATCACGACTACAACCACACTGTTGCCACCCACAACTGTGGAAACAAATATAGAGGAAATTGTTGTTACTACAACAACCTGGATTGAGACAACTACCACTCCCGCTTTTACTACAGCAACACCGCCGCCTCCTACAACTCTGCAAACAACTATAGAGGAAACTGTTGCTACTACAATATCATGGATTGAGACTACTACCACACCCATGACGACTACAATGTCACCACCTACAACAGTGAGGGAAACTACTATTTCTACAATAACCTCGCCTAAAACAACTACCACTGCCCTCACGACTGCAGCTACACCATCGCCTCCTACAACTGTGGAAACAACTACGGTAGAAACTGCTGTTACTACAACACACTGGATTGAGACAACTACCACACCCGTCACGACTACAACCACAACGTCGTCCCCTACAACAGTCGGAGAAACTACTATTTCTACAATAGTCACGCCTGCAACAACTACCACTGCCGTCACGACTGAAGTCACACCGTCGCCTCCGACAACTGTGGAAACAACTGTGGTAGAAACTACTCTTTCTACAACAACCAAGCCTGAAAAAACTACCGCAGCTATCACAACCACAGCCACGCCGCCGCCAGCTACAAGCGCGGAAGCGACTGTAGAAGCAACTACTGTTTCTACAACGGCCATGCGCGAAACAACTACTACTGCCGTCACGACTACAACGATAACGTCGCTGCCTACAACTGTGCAAACAACTACAGAGGAAACTGTTGTCACTATATCACCTTGGATTGAGACTACTACTACTCCCGCCATTATTACAACTACACCGTCGCATCCCACAACTGTAAAATCAACAATAGAGAAAACAGTTGTTACTACGACACCCTGGATTGAGACAACTGCCACTGCCGCCACTACTACAGCAACACCGTCGCCTCCCACAACTGTGGAAACAACTACGGTAGAAACTGCTATTACTACAACACACTGGATTGAGACAACTACCACACCCGTCACGACTACAACCACAACGTCGTCACCTACAACTGTCGGACAAACTACTATTTCTACAATAGTCACGCCTGCAACAGCTACCACTGCCGTCACCACTGAAGTCACACCGTCGCCTCCGACAACTGTGGGAACAATTGTGGTAGGAACTACTCTTTCTACAACAACCACGCCTGAAACAACTACCGCAGCTGTCACAACCACAGCCACGCCGTCGCCAGCTACAACCGCGGAAGCGACTGTAGAAGCAACTACTGCTTCTACAACAGCCACGCGCGAAACAACTGCTACTGCCGTCACGACTACAACGATAACGTCGCTGCCTACAATTGTGGAAACAACTACAGAGGAAACTGATGTCACTACATCACCTTGGATTGAGACTACTACTACTCCCGCCATTATTACAACTACACCGTCGCATCCCACAACTGTAGCATCAACAATAGAGAAAACAGTTGTTACTACGACACCCTGGATTGAGACAACTGCCACTGCCGCCGTTACTACAGCTACACCGTCGCCTCCTACAACTGTGGAAACAACTATAGAGGAAACTGCTGTTACTGCGACACCCTGGATAGAGACAACTACAACTCCCTCCGTTACTACAGCTACACCGTCGCCTCCCACAACTGTGCAAACAACTACAGAGGAAACTGTTGTTACTACGACATCCTGGACTGAGACAACTACCACACCCGTCACGATTACAACTACACCGTCGCCTCCAACAACTGTGCAAACAACTATAGAGGAAACTGTTGTTACTAAGACACCCTGGATTGAGACAACTGCCACTCCCTCCGTTACTACAGATACACAGTCGCCTCCCACAACTGTGCAAACAACTACAGAGGAAACTGTTGTTACTACGACATCCTGGACTGAGACCACTACCACACCCGTCACGATTACAACTACACCGTCGCCTCCAACAACTGTGCAAACAACTATAGAGGAAACTGTTGTTACTAAGACACCCTGGATTGAGACAACTGCCACTCCCTCCGTTACTACAGATACACCGTCGCCTCCCACAACTGTAGAATCAACTACAGAGGAAACCGTTGTTACTACGACACCCAGGATTGAGACAACAACCACTACCGCTATTACTACAACCACATCGGCCCCTGCTACAACTGTGGAAACAACTATAGAGGAAGCTGTTGTTACTACGACATCCTGGATTGAGACAACTACCACACACGTCACGACTACAACCACACCGTCGCCTCCCGCAACTGTGGAATCAACTACAGAGGAAACTGTTGTTACTATGACACCCAGGATTGAGACAACAACCACTACCGCTATTACTACAACCACATCGGCCCCTGCTACAACTGTGGAAACAACTATAGAGGAAGCTGTTGTTACTACGACATCCTGGATTGAGACAACTACCACACACGTCACGACTACAACCACACCGTCGCCTCCCGCAACTGTGGAATCAACTACAGAGGAAACTGTTGTTACTACGACACCCAGGATTGAGACAACTACCACACTTGTCACGGCTACAGCTACACCGTCGCCTCCCACAACTGTGGAAACAACTAGAGAGGAAACTGTTCTTACTACGACACCCTGGATTGAGACAACTACAACTCCCTCCGTTACTACAGCTACACCGTCGCCTCCCACAACTGTAGAATCAACTACAGAGGAAACTGTTGTTACTACGACACCCTGGATTGAGACAACTACCACACTCGTCACGGCTACAGCTACACCGTCGCCTCCCACAATTGTAGAAAAAACTATAGAGGAAACTGTTGTTACTACGACACCCTGGATTGAAACAACCACAACTCCCTCCGTTACTACAGCTACACCGTCGCCTCCTAGAACTGTGGAAACAACTATAGAGGAAACTGCTGTTACTGCGACACCCTGGATAGAGACAACTACAACTCCCTCCGTTACTACAGCTACACCGTCGCCTCCCACAACTGTCGAATCAACTACAGAGGAAACTGTTGTTATTACAACACCCTGGATTGAGACAACTACCACTATCGCTATTACTACAACCACGTCGTCCCCTGCTACAACTGTGAAAACAACTATAGAGGAAGCTGTTGCCACTACGACACCCAGGATTGAGACAACTACCACTACCGCTATTACTACAACCACATCGTCCCCTGCTATAACTGTGGAAACAACTATAGAGGAAACTGTTGTTACTACGACACCCTGGACTGAGACAACTATCACACCCGTCACGATTACAACCACACCCGTCACGATTACAACCACGCCGTCGTCACCGACAACTGTGGAAACAACTATAGAGGAAACTATTGTTACTACAGCACCCTGGATTGAGACAACTATCACTACCGCTATTACTACAACCACACTGTCGCCTCCCACAACTGTCGAATCAACTAAAGAGGAGGCTGTTGTTACTACAACACCCTGGATTAAGACTACTACAACTCCTGCCATTATTACAGCTACACCGTCGCCTCTCACAACTGTGGAAACAACTATAGAGGAAGCTGTTGTTATTACGACACCCTGGACTGAGACAACTACCACACCCATCACGACTACAACCACACCGTCGTCACCGACAACTGTGGAAACAACTATAGAGGAAACTATCGTTACTACAACATCCTGGATTGAGACAACTATCACTACCGCTATTACTACAACCACATCGGCCCCTGCTACAACTGCGGAAACAACTATAGAGGAAACTATTGTTACTATGACACCCTGGATTGAGACAACTACAACTCCCTCCATTGCTACAGCTACACCGTCGCCTCCCACAACTGTCGAAACAACTACAGGGCAAACTGTTGTTACTACGACACCCAGGATTGAGACAACTACCACTACCGCTATTACTAGAACCACATCGGCCCCTGCTACAACTGTGGAAACAACTATAGAGGAAGCTGTTGTTACTACGACATCCTGGAGTGAGACAACTATGACACCCGTCACGACTACAACCACACCGTCGCCACCCACAACTGTGGAAGCAACTATAGAGGAGGCTGTTGTTACTACGACACCCTGGATTGAGACAACTACAACTCCCTCCGTTACTACAGCTACACCGTCGCCTCCCACAACTGTAGAATCAACTACAGAGGAACCTGTTGTTACTACGACACCCTGGATTGAGACAACTACCACAACCGTCACGACTACAGCTACACCGTCGCCTCCCACAATTGTAGAAACAACTATAGAGGAAACTGTTGTTGCCACGACACCCTGGATTGAGACAACTGCCACTCCCGCCGTTACTACAGCTACACCGTCGCCTCCTAGAACTGTGGAAACAACTATAGAGGAAACTGCTGTTACTGCGACACCCTGGATAGAGACAACTACAACTCCCTCCGTTACTACAGCTACACCGTCTCCTCCCACAACTGTCGAATCAACTACAGAGGAAACTGTTGTTATTACAACACCCGGGATTGAGACAACTACCACTACCGCTATTACTACAACCACACTGTCGCCTCCCACAACTGTCGAATCAACTATAGAGGAGGCTGTTGTTACTACAACACCCTGGATTAAGACTACTACAACTCCTGCCATTATTACAGCTACACCGTCGCCTCTCACAACTGTGGAAACAACTATAGAGGAAGCTGTTGTTATTACGACACCCTGGACTGAGACAACTACCACACCCATCACTACTACAACCACACCGTCGTCACCGACAACTGTGGAAACAACTATAAAGGAAACTATTGTTACTACAGCACCCTGGATTGAGACAACTATCACTACCGCTATTACTACAACCACACTGTCGCCTCCCACAACTGTCGAATCAACTATAGAGGAGGCTGTTGTTACTATAACACCCTGGATTAAGACTACTACAACTCCTGCCATTATTACAGCTACACCGTCGCCTCTCACAACTGTGGAAACAACTATAGAGGAAGCTGTTGTTATTACGACACCCTGGACTGAGACAACTGCCACACCCATCACGACTACAACCACACTGTCGCCTCCCACAACTGTCGAATCAACTATAGAGGAAGCTGTTGTTACTACGACACCCTGGACTGAGACAACTACCACACCCATCACGATTACAACCACACCGTCTCCTCCCACAACTGTGCAAACAACTATAGAGGAAACTATTGTTACTATGACACCCTGGATTGAGACAACTACAACTCCCTCCATTGCTACAGCTACACCGTCGCCTCCCACAACTGTCGAAACAACTACAGCGGAAACTGTTGTTACTACGACACCCAGGATTGAGACAACTACCACTACCGCTATTACTAGAACCACATCGGCCCCTGCTACAACTGTGGAAACAACTATAGAGGAAGCTGTTGTTACTACGACATCCTGGATTGAGACAACTATCACACCCGTCACGACTACAACCACACCGTCGCCTCCCACAACTGTGGAAGCAACTATAGAGGAGGCTATTGTTACTACGACACCCTGGATTGAGACAACTACAACTCCCTCCGTTACTACAGCTACACCGTCGCCTCCCACAACTGTAGAATCAACTACAGAGGAACCTGTTGTTACTACGACACCTTGGATTGAGACAACTACCACAACCGTCACGACTACAGCTACACCGTCGCCTCCCACAATTGTAGAAACAACTATAGAGGAAACTGTTGTTGCTACGACACCCTGGATTGAGACAACTGCCACTCCCGCCGTTACTACAGCTACACCGTCGCTTCCTAGAACTGTGGAAACAACTATAGAGGAAACTGCTGTTACTGCGACACCCTGGATAGAGACAACTACAACTCCCTCCGTTACTACAGCTACACCGTCTCCTCCCACAACTGTCGAATCAACTACAGAGGAAACTGTTGTTATTACAACACCCGGGATTGAGACTACTACCACTACCGCTATTACTACAACCACACTGTCGCCTCCCACAACTGTCGAATCAACTATAGAGGAGGCTGTTGTTACTACAACACCCTGGATTAAGACTACTACAACTCCTGCCATTATTACAGCTACACCGCCGCCTCTCACAACTGTGGAAACAACTATAGAGGAAGCTGTTGTTATTACGACACCCTGGACTGAGACAACTACCACACCCATCACGACTACAACCACACCGTCGTCACCGACAACTGTGGAAACAACTATAGAGGAAACTATCGTTACTACAACATCCTGGATTGAGACAACTATCACTACCGCTATTACTACAACCACATCGGCCCCTGCTACAACTGTGGAAACAACTATAGAGGAAACTATTGTTACTATGACACCCTGGATTGAGACAACTACAACTCCCTCCATTGCTACAGCTACACCGTCTCCTCCCACAACTGTCGAATCAACTACAGAGGAAACTGTTGTTATTACAACACCCGGGATTGAGACAACTACCACTACCGCTATTACTACAACCACACTGTCGCCTCCCACAACTGTCGAATCAACTATAGAGGAGGCTGTTGTTACTACAACACCCTGGATTAAGACTACTACAACTCCTGCCATTATTACAGCTACACCGTCGCCTCTCACAACTGTGGAAACAACTATAGAGGAAGCTGTTGTTATTACGACACCCTGGACTGAGACAACTACCACACCCATCACGACTACAACCACACCGTCGTCACCGACAACTGTGGAAACAACTATAGAGGAAACTATTGTTACTACAGCACCCTGGATTGAGACAACTATCACTACCGCTATTACTACAACCACACTGTCGCCTCCCACAACTGTCGAATCAACTATAGAGGAGGCTGTTGTTACTATAACACCCTCGATTAAGACTACTACAACTCCTGCCATTATTACAGCTACACCGTCGCCTCTCACAACTGTGGAAACAACTATAGAGGAAGCTGTTGTTATTACGACACCCTGGACTGAGACAACTGCCACACCCATCACGACTACAACCACACTGTCGCCTCCCACAACTGTCGAATCAACTATAGAGGAAGCTGTTGTTACTACGACACCCTGGACTGAGACAACTACCACACCCATCACGATTACAACCACACCGTCGCCGCCCACAACTGTGGAAGCAACTATAGAGGAAACTGTTGTTACTAGGACACCCTGGATTGAGACAACTACAACTCCCTCCGTTACTACAGCTACACCGTCGCCTCCCACAACTGTGGAAACAACTAGAGAGGAAACTGTTGTTACTACGACACCCTGGATTGAGACAACTACAACTCCCTCCATTGCTACAGCTACACCGTCGCCTCCCACAACTGTGGAAGCAACTATAGAGGAAACTGTTGTTACTAGGACACCCTGGATTGAGACAACTACAGCTCCCTCCGTTACTACAGCTACACCGTCGCCTCCCACAACTGTGGAAATAACTAGAGAGGAAACTGTTGTTACTACGACACCCTGGATTGAGACAACTACGACTCCCTCCGTTACTACGGCTACACCGTCGCCTCCCACAACTGTAGAATCAACTACAGGGGAAACTGTTGTTACTACGACACCCTGGATTGAGACAGCTACCACACCCGTCATGACTACAGCTACACCGTCGTCACCGACAACTGTGGAAACAACTATAGAGGAAACTATTGTTACTACAACACCCTGGATTGAGACAACTACCACACCCTTCACGACTACAACCACACCGTCGTCACCGGCAACTGTGGAAACAACTATAGAGGAAACTATTGTTACTACAACACCCTGGATTGAGACTACTACCACTCCGTCGCCTCCCACAATTGTAGAAACAACTATAGAAGAAACTGTTGTTACTACAACACCCTGGATTAAGACTACTACAACTCCTGCCATTATTACAGCTACACCGTCGCCTCTCACAACTGTGGAAACAACTATAGAGGAAGCTGTTGTTATTACGACACCCTGGACTGAGACAACTACCACACCCATCACGACTACAACCACACCGTCGTCACCGACAACTGTGGAAACAACTATAGAGGAAACTATCGTTACTACAACATCCTGGATTGAGACAACTATCACTACCGCTATTACTACAACCACATCGGCCCCTGCTACAACTGCGGAAACAACTATAGAGGAAACTATTGTTACTATGACACCCTGGATTGAGACAACTACAACTCCCTCCATTGCTACAGCTACACCGTCGCCTCCCACAACTGTCGAAACAACTACAGGGCAAACTGTTGTTACTACGACACCCTGGACTGAGACAACTACCACACCCGTCGCGACTACAACCACACCGTCGTCACCGACAATCTTGGGGGAAACTGCTGTTTCTACAATAGCTACGCTTGCAACAACTACCACTGCCGTCGCGACTACAGTCACACCGTCGCCTCCCACAACTGTAGAAACAACTATAGAGGAAACTGTTGTTACTACGACAGCCTGGATCGGGACAGCTACCACACCCTTCACGACTACAACCACAACGTCGCCACCTACTACCTTGGGGGAAACTACTGTTTCTACAATAGCTACGCTTGCAACAACTACCACTGCCGTCACGACTTCAGTCACACCGTCGCCTCCCACAACTGTGGTAACAACTGTAGAGGAAACAGTTGTTTCTACGACACCTTGGATTGAGTCTACTACCACACCCGTCACGACTACAGCTACACCGTCGCCTCCCACAATTGTAGAAACAACTATAGAGGAAACTGTTGTTACTACAACTCCCCGGATTGAGACAACTACCACACCCGTCACGACTACAACCACACTGTCGCCTCCAACATATGTGGAAATAACTACTTTAGAAACTGTTGTTACTACAGAGCCGTATCCCGACACTTCCGAGTTTTATGTGTTTTCATCTACCACAATTTTTACTCTTCCTTCATTGCCGACCGCATCTGAAGTTATAACATTATTCACTACAACTGAAATAGTAAGTTGGAAAAGAATTTTATTTTACTTCTAAGACATCCAACATCCGATGTAAAGGCATTAGACAGGCAATTTTAATAATTTTAGTTTTATAATGAAACCTTTTGTATGTGTACTTCAAATACTAGAGTTAGTTTATATAACGATTTTAAACTATCTATGTAGGCTACGCCAATGGAGACATTTGTACTTACAACTCCATCTGAGGAGACATTGCCAGTAACTGAACTTGTTAGTATGTTCGAAACTTATCATGAATTAGATTATGAAGAGGAATATAAAGAAGAAGAAGAAGAGGAAGAAGAAGAGAAGGAAACTGCTAAGCCGGAATGGTACGAGTACGAGGAGACCACGAAATTACTAATTATAACAACCACTTCTATGTCGTGGTATAAAGTCACAACTGCACCTATTACAACAATTATAAGATCAGCATTCACGACAGCAAGTACAACAGAAACAACTATGATAACGTCAGAATTTACCACGATGTTAAAGGTTGCAACTACGAAATTGCCTACCACTAAAATTACTCCTACTGAAAGTACAGTCATTACCACGGAAACTGTAATGCTCACTACTGAGAGCCCTATCACCGAGAATACTACTACTGCGGTTGAAACCACTACCAGGTTATTTTTACCAGTTACTACAAAGGGTACCACTACAGAAATTGTACCAATTACAACTAAGGTTATTACTACAGAAATAGTCCCAACAGCGTCTGAAAGTATCACCGCAATTTATGTAACCACAACATCAATAAAAACAATAACTATACCTACTACAACACTAGAAATCATTACAAGATCACCCATTACTGAAACTGAAACGACATTCCATGTTTTAGCTGAAATCACAACACCAATTACTAAAATTACAAATATTACAACCCCACACATTACCACGGAAAGTACTACAACTAAATCTACTATTGTAACAATAAAGACAACGCCTGTCGTCGTAACAACTGTAATAACCGTTTCTCCATCAACTGTTCCTGCAATTACTTTGCCTACAACTCAAGTTACAAATATTACCACAGGAACACAATATATCACAACCGAATCTATCACAGTTGAAATTCCTGTAACAGCGACGACAGTACCAACCACCGTAACGACGGTAACAACCGAAACCACCTCCTCAATTACGACACACCATACATTTATTACGATCGAAGTTACCAATATAACTATGAAAACACCATTCATCACTACTGAAACACCATCCATAACAATAACAGAAACGACTCCAATTATTGTAACTACAAAGACGACAGAAACAACATTTGCTGTGAAGGATGAAATTACCTTGCCTATTATAGAAGTCACAAATGTTACCACACAGGCCCTGCCCACTGCCACTGAAACACCTGTAGTGACAACAACTAAAACGATACCAATTCCTATTACTACAGAAACAACTGAAACAACATTTGCTGTTAAAGTGGAAATTACGTCGCCTGCAGTCAAAGTCACGAATGTCACCACAGAGACCCTGCCCATTACCACTGAAACGCCGATGCTGACTACAACTAAAACGATTCCAATTCCTATCACTACAGAGATAACTGAAACAACATTGGCTGTTGAAATTACGTCACCTACAGTCGAAGTCACGAATGTCACCACAGAGACCGTGCCCATTACCACTGAAACAATTCCAATTCCTGTCACTACAGAGACAACTGAAACAACACTAGCTGTTGAAATTACGTCGCCTACAGTCGAAGTCACGAATGTCACCACAGAGACCTTGCCCATTACCACTGAAGCAATTCCAATTCCTGTCACTACAGAGACAACTGAAACAACATTTGCTGTTGAAGTTGAAATTACGCCGCCTACAGTCAAAGTCACGAATGTCACCACAGAGACCGTGCCCATTACCACTGAAACAATTCCAATTCCTGTCACTACAGAGACAACTGAAACAACATTGGCTGTTGAAGTTGAAATTACGTCGCCTACAGTCGAAGTCACGAATGTCACCACAGAGACCCTGCCCATTACCACTGAAACGCCGATGCTGACTACAACTGAAACGATTCCAATTCCTGTCACTACAGAGACAACTGAAACAACATTTGCAGTTGAAGTTAAAATTACCTCGCCTACAATCCGAGTCACGAATGTTACCACAGAGACCGTGCCCATTACCACTGAAACAATTCCAATTCCTGTCACTACAGAGACAACTGAAACAACATTGGCTGTTGAAGTTGAAATTACGTCGCCTACAGTCGAAGTCACGAATGTTACCACAAAGACCGTGCCCATTACCACTGAAACAATTCCAATTCCTGTCACTACAGAGACAACTGAAACAACATTGGCTGTTGAAGTTGAAATTACGTCGCCTACAGTCGAAGTCACGAATGTTACCACAGAGACCGTGCCCATTACCACTGAAACAATTCCAACTCCTGTCACTACAGAGACAACTGAAACAACATTGGCTGTGGAAGTTGAAATTACGTCGCCTACAGTCGAAGTCACGAATGTCACTACAGAGACCGTGCCCATTACCACTGAAACAATTCCAATTCCTGTCACTACAGAGACAACTGAAACAACACTAGCTGTTGAAATTACGTCGCCTACAGTCGAAGTCACGAATGTCACCACAGAGACCTTGCCCATTACCACTGAAGCAATTCCAATTCCTGTCACTACAGAGACAACTGAAACAACATTGGCTGTTGAAGCTGAAATTACGTCGCCTACAGTCGAAGTCACGAATGTTACCACAGAGACCGTGCCCATTACCACTGAAACAATTCCAATTCCTGTCACTACAGAGACAACTGAAACAACATTGGCTGTTGAAGTTGAAATTACGTCGCCTACAGTCGAAGTCACGAATGTTACCACAAAGACCGTGCCCATTACCACTGAAACAATTCCAATTCCTGTCACTACAGAGACAACTGAAACAACATTGGCTGTTGAAGTTGAAATTACGTCGCCTACAGTCGAAGTCACGAATGTCACTACAGAGACCGTGCCCATTACTACTGAAACATTTCCAATTCCTGTCACTACAGAGACAACTGAAACAACATTGGCTGTGGAAGTTGAAATTACATCGCCTACAGTCGAAGTCACGAATGTTACCACAGAGACCGTGCCCATTACCACTGAAACAATTCCAACTCCTGTCACTACAGAGACAACTGAAACAACATTGGCTGTTGAAGTTAAAATTACGTCGCCTATAGTCGAAGTCACGAACGTTACCACAGAGACCGTGCCCATTACCACTGAAACAATTCCAATTCCTGTCACTACAGAGACAACTGAAACAACATTTGCTGTTGAAGTTGAAATTACGTCGCCTACAGTCGAAGTCACGAATGTCACTACAGAGACCGTGCCCATTACTACTGAAACAATTCCAATTCTTGTCACTACAGAGACAACTGAAACAACATTGGCTGTGGAAGTTGAAATTACGTCGCCTACAGTCGAAGTCACGAATGTTACCACAGAGACCGTGCCCATTACCACTGAAACAATTCCAACTCCTGTCACTACAGAGACAACTGAAACAACATTGGCTGTTGAAGTTAAAATTACGTCGCCTATAGTCGAAGTCACGAACGTTACCACAGAGACCGTGCCCATTACCACTGAAACAATTCCAATTCCTGTCACTACAGAGACAACTGAAACAACATTGGCTGTGGAAGTTGAAATTACGTCGCCTACAGTCGAAGTCACGAATGTTACCACAGAGACCGTGCCCATTACCACTGAAACAATTCCAACTCCTGTCACTACAGAGACAACTGAAACAACATTGGCTGTTGAAGCTGAAATTACGTCGCCTACAGTCGAAGTCACGAATGTTACCACAGAGACTGTGCCCATTACCACTGAAACAATTCCAATTCCTGTCACTACAGAGACAACTGAAACAACATTGGCTGTTGAAGTTGAAATTACGTCGCCTACAGTCGAAGTCACGAATGTTACCACAAAGACCGTGCCCATTACCACTGTAACAATTCCAATTCCTGTCACTACAGAGACAACTGAAACAACATTGGCTGTTGAAGTTGAAATTACGTCGCCTACAGTCGAAGTCACGAATGTTACCACAAAGACCGTGCCCATTACCACTGTAACAATTCCAATTCCTGTCACTACAGAGACAACTGAAACAACATTTGCTGTTGAAGTTGAAATTACGTCGCCTACAGTCGAAGTCACGAATGTTACCACAGAGACCGTGCCCATTACCACTGAAACAATTCCAACTCCTGTCACTACAGAGACAACTGAAACAACATTGGCTGTGGAAGTTGAAATTACGTCGCCTACAGTCGAAATCACGAATGTTACCACAGAGACCGTGCCCATTACCACTGAAACAATTCCAACTCCTGTCACTACAGAGACAACTGAAACAACATTGGCTGTGGAAGTTGAAATTACGTCGCCTACAGTCGAAGTCACGAATGTTACCACAGAGACCTCGCTCATTACCACTGAAGCAATTCCAATTCCTGTCACTACAGAGACAACTGAAACAACACTAGCTGTTGAAATTACGTCGCCTACAGTCGAAGTCACGAATGTTACCACGGAGATCCTGCCCACTACCACTGAAACAATTCCAACTCCTGTCACTACAGAGACAACTGAAACAACATTTGCTGTAGAAGTTGAAATTACGTCGCCTACAGTCGAAGTCACGAATGTCACCACAGAGACCCTGCCCATTACCACTGAAACAATTCCAATTCCTGTCACTACAGAGACAACTGAAACAACATTGGCTGTTGAAATTACGTCACCTACAGTCGAAGTCACGAATGTTACCACAGAGACCCTGCCCATTACCACTGAAACAATTCCAATTTCTGCCACTACAGAGACAACTATTACAGTAATATATCCTGTTACAACCGAGGTACCCGCACTTGTAGAGTTAACAGAGGTCTTATCACCGATAACGGGTCATTGGGAAGTTAATATTACTAGCCCTTATGTAAATGAAACAATCGAAATTTTGACAACTGAGTTGACTGTAGAAACTGCTAAAACGACTGAATTTACTGTAACGACAATCGTGTCCCCTATCGTTACAACGACCGAAGAAGAAGTATATGAAATATATGAGGAAACAATTCCTAAAGAGGAGTACGAAGAGGAGGAGGAAGAGGAGGAGGAGGAGGAAAAAGAAGAGACATTCAGTCCACCTTGGTACGACTATGTAGAAGAGAATATAACAACGTCGACGCCAAAAATTGAAACACCTACGAAAGAAATTATACGAATAGAAGTTACAATTATCAAAGAAGAACTAAATATTACAACTCCCTTTGTGACTATTCCTGAAATTGTATCTATTACTTTAACGCCATTATTTATTGAGGAAACAACATTGAAAAGTCCAGCTATTGAAACAACGACAGAAAAACCCATTGGGATAGAAATAACTGAAAAGTCTAATATCACTACTTTGAAGTATACGCTGCCTCCTACTCTGAAATTCACTACGGAATACTTGCCAGTCGATTATTTGGAAGAAAATATTACGAGACCGGCGAAAGTTACAACATCCATACCCATAACTTCTACAAAGATATCGAATATTACTAAAGAAAAAGTTAGCAAGCTACCTATTTCTCCTGAATTAACGTCACCTATGGTGACAGGCACGACGAATCAAGAACAAAAGAAACAACATCAAGAAGAAAAGATAGAAAAGTTAATAGAAGATCTGAAAGAATTAGAACAAACTGCGGAAATAATTATAGATAGAGAGAAAAAGCTGGATAGAGAAGAGAAAGATTGGAAAATGGATATGGCAAGACGAATGCACGAAATCTTTCAAAAGCAAAAAGAAATGAAAACCGCTTATGAAACCAAGTCTTCCTCAACAACAGGAACTGAACGTGTCACTGAAGAACTGCCAGTTTTACCCAAAACAACGTCTCCGCTTAATGCTACGGTCCCCCAAACTGATGTTGTTCCAATGAAACCAGAAATGACAATAAGTCTTGCAATGACGACAAAAGATGAACTCGAGGCAGAAATTGAAGACTTGAAGAAGAAATATTCTGAAAAAGAGAAATGGCTGAAGGCGCGAGAAAAGGAATTATTAGAAAGAGAAAAGAAGTTTCAGAGGGAGAAAGAAGAATTTGAGAAGAAAATAAAGGAAATGGAGGAGAAATTAGCGAGGGGGGAAGAAATTTCATTGACCACGGAACCCTATTATGAAGGACCAATGCGTACAACGCCATCTTTCTCGCAGGTACCACCTACTGAAAAAACGACAATTGAAATTCGAGAAACAACAGTAGCGGAACCTATAAAAGAGACTAGTGTGAGAAAAATCGTCACACAGTCTCATGAGGAAGAAGAGGAAGAAGAAGAACACGAAGAACGGGTGAAAGTAAAAGACACAACGAAGATATGTTTGAATGTTTTAAAGTCAAAACCTTTGGAAGAACAAGCTGAAGGTTTAGTGACGGGAAAACTTTGCTTACCGATCAGTCCAGATAAGTTGGCGTCCAAAGAGCAGAAAACAAAGATCAGTGGACTGCACCTTAGAGAACACGAATGGACTGAAAGTGCATTTACGAAGGGTCATGAAGAATCGCAGACAGAATTCGAGGAGGAGGAAAATCGATTTAAACGAAACATTCCTCAGAGAGAGAATGTTTGTCCTGAATTTCTGATTAATCAATTTACTAATGGAAATGAAGATATAAAGACGCAGATTGAGCAGCCATTTTCCAAATATGGAAATCGTAGCTTTCGCCTTACGAATATTTTCATGATCACCGAAGCGTCAAAGACCACTGAGAAGAGTTATTGGAAAATTAGTAGTAACAGATATAAGGTTAGATCTATGTTACAAATTATTGAAGTTGAAGATAAAGAGAATGAGGAAGAGGACGAAATAATTGTGAAAAGAGATGAAACAGGTGTTGAAAATTGTTATTACGAGGATCAAGTCGAAAGAAATCCGAGACAAGACGAAAGCACTTTCCCAGGTACAACGGAAAGTACAGATGATGAAATCGAAGAGGAGACTGTAAAATCTGAGATTGAATCGAGCGAAGATAATTCGTTCAAGAATGATGCAGATAGGAAAACAGAATCTGTTCCGGAGGAGGAAACGTATAGTAACGAAGATGAAGTGGAGGAAGTAACTGAAGGCCAACGTATTAAGGAAAAACTAAGTGAAAGAAAGTACAAAGATAAAGAGAAAGAAAAAGACGGTAAAGGTGAGATAATTTAGTAGACTAAAAATGTAATGGACTAAACAGTTTTTAATATATTTAATTAAATTAAACGGAACATATTCAAATTAAGTCACATAAAAATTATATGTATTTAGAAAAAGAAAAATTTGTCTAAATATCCCTCTTCAAATTTTCGTATTACATACCAAGAAAACGCAAAACATTTACTTACTAATAATATCGTTATATTTCCATTATTATTCATAATAAGGCTAGTACAATTTTGTGCACAGTTACCTTATTCAAACATTATTCACTCTGATTTTCAGGTAAAGAAAAATCGAGACAGACACCTGGTCCGGAATGGCCAACCGAAGCTTTAACCGCTTATCACGTAGGTGGTACTAGAATCTGGATGCTAGAGTATCCAGAACGCGAGTTTTCGGAATTGAAGGAAGGCGAACAAGACGTGGGAAACGTCGGAGAACGACCACTCGAGGCAACGACTTGCTACTATGTTATTCTTGAGAACGAGGAGGGCAGTCTCGAAAATCCCGAGAAAGATTACGATAAAGAAAATAGCTTTGAATCATCCTTGAAAGAGTATATTCCAAATGCAAACGACCAATATCCCAGGTACAGATAAATCCTGACGCAAAAAGTCAGCAAAGGAGGATACATAAATTTCACGATAAAAATTCTACTGTTAGGAAAAAAGTGAAGAATTACCATTTTTTTAACTACAATACTTCATTCTCGATAAAATACATACAGTGACTCACAAAAATATTTGCGTAGCAACATAATATATTGAAAGCAAGTTTCTATAAGTCTTGAGATACTTTCATGTGCCACTGTACATAATATGTATTTATCAGAAACGCCAAGAAAGAATAACGGAAAAGCATAAATCAGTAAAATAGCAGTAAGATGTAGCACCTAATGCTAACAAGTTGTAAAATTTGTATATATGTATATATATGTAAAAGAGTATATTAATAAATTTAATTAGAAAATTCATTTTAAACAGATAGCAATTTCAATCGATTAATGACAGAATTTGCGATGGTGTACCATCGCTATTAATTCGTTAAACAATCAGTTTGATTAATTCTTTGGTAGCAACCGCATTGGTCGCAGGTCTCTAACCGGAAGTTCACAGTGGTTCGTAAATACTCGGACTGACAATGGAGCATCTTCGTGAAAAGTTTACCTTTGGCCAGATCGTTTCGTCGACCGTCTTATTTTTTAGAGAAAGATTTCATGAAATAACATTGTACAAATAACAATACTGACACTAACGTAATCTATTCTTTTCGCATTGGAAAGAAATTCTGCTAATATTAAATCGAATTTATAATTTATCGATATGTTGTAAACGTGAAATTTATACTTGTTTAAAGAAAGTTCTAATACAACGAAGAAGGATTATGTGTAATTATCTCTATGTAATAGTACCCCGACACCCCTATAATATTCTTACGATATTACGTACATTGTACATTCATCAGAGATCATTTTGATGCTACATAGTAAAGGTATCGCATTAAGTATTCACATGGCCATACAAAAAGTCTATTACTGAATTTAGATCTAGTTACTACAAATGAGGAAATTGGGGAATATATTGTGTTGGCAACTAAATAATTGCGGATTCTGTCAATACCACCTAATGACAAAATCCGCAATCACTTAATTTCCAACCCAATAATATTAATTTTACGACAATGTAAAATCGGAGAATATCTTTTATTTTTCGATAATTTTTTTTAAGCTCAGAAACGATACGAATTCAATTTCCATCAATTTCTCTATTTCAATGTTCAATATTGAAAATGCGATCCCTTTTATTTGCGGACGCATCGTTTCACTAAAAAATCTAAATTTTATCTTCAAATACATTTATAGCGTGTATTATACAATAATATTATAATATCGTATTGAGAATTATTTGTACAACTTTGTGATAAATAACTACAAAATTAAAAAGTGTTAAATTAATAGAATATTTCCTTCCAAAAATACGTGATATTGAAGTAAAACAGAAAACAAACACCACGTTCAATCCTCGCTATCCATTTTTGACAGGAAACGATAGTTCAGGAAGGATTATCGAGGCTTTCTCGCGGTCGAATAATTAGATCCGCTGAAACTCAATCAATCTTTCGTTAGGCGTGCCTTGTAAGACGATTTCGTTAAATTCAATTTGCCAGCAGTAAGCATTACCGACATTTCATCGGCAATAAAACGGCCATATATCGCTGATATCGCGATCAATAAAATTTATCGATAAAACTTGATGGAAAGATCGGAATTGTCATATAAATACGAACGGCATGATGAAACTATCCAGAGTGCTTATACACGACGAATTTTTGTAGTTGTGCGTAACTTGTTTTTCAAAGTAAAATATTGATTAAAATTTTCCTATAATTTAGGTATGTATGGGACTAATTATCACATGTTCAGTTTGCAACAGAAATAACGTTATCGACCTGGAAAGTTCTCCATTAAAAATGTAAGAGAATGCTCGAATTGGAAACGGGAAATATTTTTTCACGATATGATCGTATAAAACCTCGGAATCAGTCATTAAGAAATCGTTCGAGGTACTAGTTTCTTGACACTGACGATCACCAGACGTTGTTTACGCCAGAATCCAGTGATTAGACTAAAGACACAGCTTGTTGAGTGGTGCGCAAATCGAATGTTTCATCCGAAAGAACAAAAAACGTGAGGATTTTCGTGAGTAATTTCATGACGTACAGTTTCGCGCTATTTCCACTACTTTTCAGAAGAATATTTTTTACTCGAAACATTAACATTTACAATGACATTTTTTCAGCGATAGTGGCGATGCTTTCATTTTACACGTCCATCGTGTTCTCAGTAACCGAGCGTATTATAAACGTCTGTTACTTTCGAACGATCATTAGCCATTCGTATCGGTCGAGGACCATCTAAAAGAATTTCCGCGATCCTTGCCTAATTGATTCGAAGCTTCACGTTCGTCCAGGTATGGCTCATCCTTTTCTCATTAAGCGTCTCCCGCGATTCACGCGCACGGAAGTGCATGAATAAGCGAGCAAACATGCTGATGAACCTTTGGCCTTGTTAAACGCTCGATCAAGTTAAGATCGAGTCAAGAGTCAAGACCGTTCTCGTCCGAGTGCTATACGTATTCGTGAACCTTGTCTCAATAGCCGGAAATTAAAAACTTTCGAAACCTTGTCATCGTTCGGAGAAAAACACCCCTTACATTAGTGAAGTTGATAATTATCATTCGAACATCCACTACTCTCCCTCGTGAATAAGTTAGCCAAAATTAATTGCAAACATGAACCTGCAAGCATACATAGTTGAAGTTAGTGAAACGGTCATTGAAATTAAAATATCGTGTTCTAGCGAAAAAGGAAGAAAAGAAATCATTTAGGAAAAGGGAACAAGCCAAGACACTATGAAGGAATATCAAAGCATAATTTCTGTATACAATGTTGCAATCGGTTTGTTACTAGTAAGTAATATGGAAAAGTCTTAATTATATTTTAATAAGTTACTATTTAACTTAGCATTCGACTTTTGGTAACTTTTTTACAAAAGTATCCAATGAGTTTAAGAAATCCAATAATTTAAGAAATCATTTTTATTCGGTTCTGAATGATAAGCCTTTCACGCTGTAAGTAATTAATTAGCATATTTGTCCTCGATAAAACTATTCTCAAATTTTAGTGCATTGTCTCTTCTTTACAAAACCATTCGAAAAAGTATGTTTCTATCATTAATGATTAATAAAAAACAATTTTTTTCAAAGACTAAAGATATTAGAGGTTCTGAATTATAGGAATTTTATCAGTTGTAAATCTGATACTATCAGGTCTGATTGTTTGGATTTAATCGCAGTAATAATATTCATGGTAGTTTCGACTAAATAGCGTTTCTCAGTTACTAAACAACTGTCTTAAATTTGAAGAAAATACGAATGAATCTTTATTGACATGTATAAATTTTTGTTCCAATCTTTTGTTAATGTTTTCTTAAAATCTATGAAATGACAGTTCATACATAAATAAAATACAAGTAAAATACATAAAATATATTTCTAAGCCTCTTTGCTTGATAAAACAAGAATGAGAGTAGAATACCATAATTCAAGGACTGTAGCAAAGATAATACAGTAATCTTTGAGTTAACCATTTAACCATTTTCAAGCTTGGAGCCGAATAATCGCGTTAACCCAAATGAAGATTAAACGAAATTCATTTATCGGATAGTTTGATTACAAGGCCGTTATTTGAAACAATACGCTGAAACGATAAACTACTCGTAGAACTTAAACCAACGACCGTCTTTGCAGTTGACTGATCGTGGTCCACAGACTTGTCGGAAGTCTCAAAGGCAACGTCAGCTTTTGATTACAGAGTAGTTCGATACCCTGACTCTCAGCGAGATTAGATACCATTTGAATTAAAAATAATATTTATTTTACGTTCGTTTTCTTTATTTCTCGTGTATCTTATTAGAATCCGTCGCGTTGAAAGTTGAAAATATGTATTAACGCAATCTACCAACAACAAAGAAGACAATCTGTCGGCTGTATTTGAAAAGGATTTTCCAGGACATCTCCTCTATATCTTTTGGTATTATGAAAGGAACGGTAACTTTTTTGAACGAAGTTGAGTATATTGAAAACCTGATATATAAAAATAAGTATACAAGAAATTATTTGTCGAAGATTGGTACGTAGGTATTTTAATAAATTTCAAGGTATACATCTCAATGATTAATTCCGAATCAACCAAAGGTTTCATGATATTAGAAAGAACGAAAATTTGTAAGGAGTATCTCAATATTTTAAGACACACAGTTAAATATATTTTTCCATTTTTTATTCAAAGTATCAGAAACATTAGGATCTTTAGCGAGGTACTCGCTTTAGCGAGTCTGACTCGCTAAAGTACGGGAAGGGGTTAACGAATCGATATCTTTTGAAAGGTCTTCAACAATGTCCACAGTGATTCTCAATGGCAAAATGAAACAATACCTTCTTGTAAAGGACAAACCTTCTGCGAGAATGTTGCGAATTATCCCTTTGATGCGGTGAAGAAAATAATTAGCAAACACTTACTTCTTAAAAATTATAGTAATCTCGATATGGTTAGTATTCATTTTTATTTCTAATTTCTTATTTTTATTAATCAATTTATAGATTACTTCATTCTTTTATCTTTTTTATGACATATTTATATATAATATCTGTAAATGATAGATATGTTGCATTTTATTTTTCAAATTTTGTTGATTTTACTTTTAGATAGAACCACTTAAACCCACTCTGCCGATGTACTCAGAACATGGAACGAAACTCTGTCAGTCAATCGTAAGTACGTATAATTTAGTATTTGATTTTTATCTATATCTTTCAAAATAATTTCAGGAGAAAATTATCTTTCCAAAAACGGCGGAAAATATGAATAACGAGTGGTCGTATGTCCTTAACACTGATGATATAGTACAAGGGGTACACATAGAAAAATGCGTGTATGTAAAATACATACATTGTCTATATAAAAGAAATTAACTCCTATCGGCTCTGTTTGTTTCGCGTCATAAAATATCAGCAACTTTTTATATTTATATTACTGCTACCTATATACATAGGAAGAAGAATATTTGAACAGATTGGACGATATAAGCAGCAATAACTGTCAATTTTATCGTTAAGTATCCTAGATCAGTGGCTCTCAACCTAAAGTGCGCGTATTCCTAATTGTAAGGGCAAAGACTTATAGGAGTATGTCAGGATCTTATCGATTGGTTATTAAAATTTTCATAATTTTATCAAATTTGTTAAAATGTTCGTGTCATCTTCCTATATATATAATCTATGTATATATTAGGCCATCCCATAAGTTCGTGCCGTTTTTCGAGCGGTTATATATGTTAAGATTGTTTATATACCTTTCAGTTTCGTGAAAAAATGTAATCCCCCTCTCGTTGTACAACTTCTTCCCATTTTTCTGGTAGGGCCATTATTCCGTCTCGATAAAAGTTCTCTTGTCTTTCTTTAAAATATGAAATGTATACACAAAAGTCGGCACGAACTTATGGGATGACCTAATATATGTTTCATTTTATTAAAACGATCTTCGAATCATTATTTTTTTATAGCAACGAAGGCAAACGTTGTAGCTCGATAAATGGGCTCGCAAGAGGTTACATAACTGTATGTAAACAAAGGTACGTTCATAATCAACTCCTAGGACTTCAGAAGGGTGGCTCGTATAGCTATCAGCAATTCCGATTTCCATCCAATTGCTACTGTTACATTGAATACGTCGGCCCTGACATACGGCTCGTCGAAGTAGCAGACTTTCAAAACAAATCAAGCGATATCAATTGACCTTGTTAAATTCGTCTAAAACAGATGTCTATTTTATATCGAAGAATGGAATAATTAAGAGGAAATTCCATTATTCTGTGATTTTTCTTTTTTCATAACATTTATCCTTCTGTTGTAGCTCGTTTATCCATATACTTTTATTGATTATCTATACTCGGTATAATCGGTATGTAAGATACAAGATTGTGCATATAAAGCTTCATAAAAAGATAAAGAGAAGTGTTTACTGCTGTAAGAAATTTTTACAGGGCAATATTAGGCGAATATTAACTGAACAATTATATTTTAATCTTTTTTATCTTTGTTAATATAGATGAGTTTTTAAAGAAACGAATTGTGTTCTTTTATATTTTTATTCTATTGTTTTGTGTTTAATGTTTATCGTCAGATCAGACATTTATTATATTTCATTTATACAAATAAGTACATATGCTTCGAATAAGAAAAATGACAAAGTATATAGATATAAATGTAATAAAATTTGCATATCACGACAGGACGAAGTAATAAAGTGCTGCATATGTAAAGTGCGGTGAAATAAATAAAAGCAATAACTCTGCAAAAATATGTCTTCAATTTTTTCAGTTCATCAGAAACTGTATGAATGACGGAATATTTCCAAGCATTAGACTTTCATTTTATTTCCCATTAAATTTTGTTAAATAAAAATAAAAATATAGTTAATTTTCTAAAATCCGACTTCTTTCGCTTACGTAAGAAAAGATTATAATTAACTGCAGTTTTCATTTTGATGCGAAATAATTGTTAATTATAAAGAGATAATTTGGCAACGCAATCTGTATATTAAAAATAGTAACTAATAAAATACAGTAGCATAGTAGCAACCAAATAAAAAAATTTTTCTTGATATATTTATTTTATTTTACGTTTCGGTCGTTATTTTCTACAGCTGAACATATTGTGATTCAATAATACGTCACCATGTCATAACACCTGTTAAACTGATAAATATGATATCTGGAAAATAATATGGGAAACAAAGCTGCATACAGAACGAAAAAAATTGGAATTTTTTGATTTCTTGGTAACATATTTCGATAATATTTTCAACGTTATTTTACAATAAAATTTATTTATATTTTATTATCTTCAATGGGATTTGTTCCAATTGTACATTTCTTGTTCAATAATTTTGCTTGCAACGTTTTAATCCTTTTAAAGAGTTTTACATTTATTACCAAATTAAAGATCATCTTCCTTTTTATAAAATCAATTTGTTTTAATTATATCTCTTTGGTTTGTACATTAGGATTTCGATAATTTGAAGGCAATTCTTTATATATAACAAAAAAGTATTTAGATTGATAAATTGTTAGCAAATTTTCTTAAGATATCAATTGGTTTTAAAAATAACTACGGAACAGAAAAACACGAATAATTAATAAAAAAACGAAATAAAAAATTGAACGTCTGTTCTGTGGAACAATAAAAATTTCCATTTATGTATTTTTCTCAAGATGTAACCAACGTTGCTTCCACTTGTCAAAGCACAATATTCGTCTTTTCATTTCTAAACTGATATTTTATTTAATATTGTTTGAAACAAATAAATAAAATTTACAATAAACTGTCTTTAATTATGTATATCTAGAGTCATACATGTATCTTCTTAATATGTCTTTAATACGTTTTCTCAGAACAAGTTACTTGCACGCAATAGTAACAATATTTAAACAAGTGACATTGATGACATTAGTATAACTCTGTCACTTATAATAAAAATAACTTGCATAATTTATGTAAGTACTTTTATATCCGACAATATTGTTTTTTTATTTATTACCATGCTGCTCTGATATCTCAATGTTTCTTAACTTTGACTGCAACGTTCGAAAATGATAGAATAATAAAACGAAACTCTCGTATCTTGTTATAAAAATATTATAACAAGAACATTAATAAATAATTAAATGAAAATAACCGTAAATATCGAAAAATACAATACGATTAACGTTCTAGCTAAATGCCAAACGAACAAACATAATTTGTTATTACACGTAACTCGTCTACTTTGCGTTTCGTTATATGTAAATACGAAACATTTAAGTATTAAAATATCGTTTGCACAGAATAATAAAGCAACTATAATTGAGATATTTCAAAATTCGAAATGACATCAACTTGAATAAACCACAAAACTTTTGACAAGTTGTAAAAACACAGCAGGACATACTAATTATGAGAGCTTCCGCGAACGAAAGACAATACCTATGGCCACATTGGAGATTGACGTCCATCATATCGTGCAAAAGAAAATAAACGGAAATAAAAATATGTCTGCGGAAAGAAATATTCGCCGTTGCAGGTGTCGATGTTTAATTTTCATTCAAGTATAAAAGCAACGACTTCGTCACCGTACTGCATCAGACCGAAAAGGAAACAGCTAACCATGAAGATCACGTTGTTGTTGTTGGCAGTATTCGTCTGCGTGCAGTTAGCGATCGCAGGCTTGAATATAGAAGCCAGAAAGGAAGCGGATGCGTCTGCAGAAAGCTCCGGATCGAAAAGTTCCCAAGTGGAAAAAAAGGAAGAATCATCGCAAAGCTCCTCGGCTTCTAAATCGTCAAATGAAAAAGAAAGCTCGAAAATCGACGGAGCCACAGAAATCAGCGGAAGCTTAGAAACCGGCCGAGGCTCGGAAAGCGACAAAAAATGGAAGAACGGCGGAAGCTCCGAAAGTGGCGAAAATTGGAAGAACGGTGGAAACTCGGAAAGTGGCGAGAAATGGAAAAACAGTGAAAGCTCGGAAAAGGGCGGAAAATGGAAGAAAGGTGGAAGCTCGGAAAGCGGCAAAAATTGGAAGAACGGCGGAAGCTCGGAAAGCAACAAACATTGGAAGAGCGGTGGAAGCTCGGAAAGTGGCGAGAAATGGAAAAACAGTGAAAGTTCCGCAAAGGGCGGAAAATGGAATAACGGCGAACATTCGGAAAGCGGAGAAAAATGGAAGAATGATGGAAGCTCGGAAAACGGCGAAAAATGGAAGAACGATGGAAGCTCGGAAAACAGCGAAAAATGGAAGAACGGTGGAAGCTCGGAAAGCGACAAAAAATGGAAGAACGGTGGAAGCTCGGAAAGCGACAAAAAATGGAAGAAAGGTGGAAGCTCGGAAAGTGGCGAGAAATGGAAGAACAGTGAAAGTTCGAAAGAGGGCGGAAAATGGAAGAACGATGGAAGCTCGGAAAGCGACGAAAAATGGAAAAACAGTGAAAGCTCGGAAAAGGGCGGAAAATGGAATAACGGTGCAAGCTCGGAAAGCGGAGAAAAATGGAAGAACGATGGAAGCTCGGGAAACGGCGAAAAATGGAAGAACGGTGGAAACTCGGAAAGTGGCGAGAAATGGAAAAACAGTGAAAGCTCGGAAAAGGACGGAAAATGGAATAACGGTGAAAGTTCGAAAAAGAGCGGAAAATGGAAGAACGATGGAAATTCGGAAAGCGGCGAAAATTGGAAGAACGGTGAAAGCTCCGAAAGCGGCAAAAATTGGAAGAACAGTGGAAGCTCGGAAAGCGGCAAAAATTGGAAGAACGGCGGAAGCTCGGAAAGCAACAAACATTGGAAGAGCGGTGAAAGCTCGGAAAGTGGCGAGAAATGGAAAAACAGTGAAAGCTCCGAAAAGGGCGGAAAATGGAATAACGGTGCAAGCTCGGAAAGCGGAGAAAAATGGAAGAACGATGGAAGCTCGGAAAACGGCGAAAAATGGAAGAACGGTGGAAACTCGGAAAGTGGCGAGAAATGGAAAAACAGTGAAAGCTCGGAAAAGGGCGGAAAATGGAATAACGGCGGACATTCGGAAAGCGGAGAGAAATGGAAGAACGATGGAAGCTCCGAAAAGGGCGAAAAATGGAAGAACGGCGGAAAGTGGAAGAACGGCGGAAGCTCGGAAAGCGACAAAAATTGGAAGAACGGTGGAAATTCCGAAAGTGGCGAAAATTGGAAGAACGGTGGAAGCTCGGGAAGTGGCGAGAAATGGAAAAACAGTGAAAGCTCCGAAAAGGGCGGAAAATGGAATAACGGTGAAAGTTCGAAAAAGGGCGGAAAATGGAAGAACGATGGAAATTCGGAAAGCGGCGAAAATTGGAAGAACGGTGAAAGCTCCGAAAGCGGCAAAAATTGGAGGAACAGCGGAAGCTCCGAAAGCGGCAAAAATTGGAAGAATGGCGGAAGCTCAGAAAGCAACAAACATTGGAAGAGCGGTGGAAGCTCGGAAAGCGGCGAGAAATGGAAAAACAGTGAAAGCTCCGAAAGCGGCAAAAATTGGAAGAACAGCGGAAGCTCCGAAAGCGGCAAAAATTGGAAGAACGGCGGAAGCTCGGAAAGCAACAAACATTGGAAGAGCGGTGGAAGCTCGGAAAGTGGCGAGAAATGGAAAAACAGTGAAAGCGGAAATAAAGGCAAAAGCTCAAAAAACAGCGAAAGTTGGAAGAGCAACGAAAACTCGAAGAACGACGGCAGCTGGAAGAGCAGTGAAGAATCAGGTAGGATTAATAAATTATCAAACAGATATACAAAAATTTACTACACTATAAAATTTAGAGAAATTAGTGAAATTAAATTCCTATGAATTATTTATGCTTGTTCAGTGCGAAAGTAGCCAGGTTAAAGTACACTTGTTAAATCTTTAAAGTCGATTTTCTAAAAAACGAAGCCTCAAATGGAAAAACGTTATAGTAAATTTTTCTCTTATTTTTCACGTAGAATTATCCCGTATACGAGTATAGATCTGTAAATACTAGAAACCATAAAATAAAAGGATTTCATTAATCCGTAAACCAATAAATTTATTTTACAGAAAAGTGGAAAGATGGTAAAGCAGTGGCGGAAGACAGCGTTAGTATAAACTGGGCAGATGTCAAAGAGCAGATTAGCAACATTGCTACATCCTTAGAAAAGGGTGGTAACCTCGAGGCTGTATTGAAAATAAAGAAAGGAGAAAAGAAAATTTCAAGTTTGGAGGAAATCAAGGAGAAAATCTCTGTCCTACTGAAATGGATTCAAGAAGGCAAAGATACTAGCAGCCTATTAGATTTGAAAGAGGGTAGCAAGGATATTGCGTCGTTGAAAGAAATCAAAGGAAAGATCCTTTTGATTGTTAAGTTAGTGAACGAAGGGAAAGACACTAGTGGTCTTTTAGATTTAGAAGCGAGTGGCAAAGTAATTTTAGAATTGCAAAGCGCCATAGAAAAGGTTCTCGTAAAGTCAGAAAAGGTAACCAAAGTATCTGAAGTTTCCGGTTTAGTAAAAAGCAAAACTGTCTCGGACATAAAACCGCTTCAAGCAGTAATTCCTTTAATCCTTGAATTGCAAAAAACAGACATTAACCTTAGTACCTTAAACAAGTGGTCCACTGTTAACGTAAATTCTATAGATAAAGAACGCGTCACGAAAACGGTTCCAGTGCTCCTTCAATCCATGAAAGGAGGCGAAGATATTCAGAACCTTTTGAGTGCGAAAGGTGCAAAGAAACTTGGCATTAGTGCTTTGGACTTACAGGCAGTTCAAGGAGCTCTTGGCGTGGTTGGAAAGCTAAGTTCAGGTGGTGCGTTGAACTCAAAAGGCTTGTTGAACTTGAAAGACGGCGCTAGTGTGTTAGGTGCAGGAAAAATCGGAGGATTAATTCCTTTACCGAAACTTTAAGAGATAAACCGATAAAGGCAGATATACTCTCGGAAGATTTTTTTGGAAGTTGAATAGTCCGCAAAAAAATTATCTCTGATTATTATAATTTAGCCTAAAATATTAAATAAAATGGAGAAATAAGGTTGAAATATATAAATAATAAGTTTTAATTTATATGTAATGTGTTGGGAAGAAATTTCTCTAATAACAAGTTGGATTTATAATTTGTCGATATATTGTAAACACGAAACTTGAACTTGTTCAAAGAAAGTTCTAATATAATACAGAAGAATTAAGCATCAACAGTGTATTTATTTCTATATAATAGTATCCCTACACTCCTATAATGTTTCCACGATACTAAGTACATTATATATTCATCACATAATTTTGATGCTACGTAATAAAGGCATCGCACTAAGTATTCACAGATCCATACAAGGGGTCGATTAATGAATTTAGATCTAGTTATTACAATATGACGATTATAATATTAATTGGACGAAAATTTAAATTCGACGAATACTTTTTATTTTTGGATAATTTTTTTAAGCTCAGAAACGATACGAATTCAGTTTTCATCAATTTTTCTATTTCAATACTCTGCTAAAATGCACTTTTTCTTCTTTATGGGCGAATAGGTTAATTAAAAAACCTGAACTTCATTTTCAAATTCATTTATAGCGTGCAGTATACAGTGCTACTATGATATGTTCGTCATTTGCATTGAAAACTACCCGTAAAACTTTGCAATAAATAATTATAAAATTAACGAGTGTTTGATTGATGGATCAGTTTCTTTAAAAAATACGTGATATTTCTATAATATAAATTTGAGGGAAATTTAGAGACAACTCAAAACGGAGGCCACATTCAAACCTCGTGATGCATTTTTAACAACAAACAATGGTACAACAAGCAAACAAAAGATAAGGGAATGTTCGAATGAGTAATAGTTTTCCAAAAGACTGTATTTATATATGTAAATAAATTGAATATGTGTATATAATATCCATGCCCTTGAAATACCTTGTCAAGACCATCAATTTTTCCAACTTTTATCTGCACATATAATGGGAAGCTAATTTTTGTAAATAATCATCACAAGAACGATTATCTAAATAACACGTTATCTTATTTGACTCGTAATTATTTTAAAATAATTATGCATTAGTACATTTAAATGAAAAAATGATATTTCTTTAAATTATTTTATTGCTTCGCCAGTATAAACGATTAGTTTGCATGAACCCGACCTTCGTGTTATTACATAAGACAAAATTACTGTTCTAAAATTATCTTGAAAAATCAAAGTAATAAATTATCTGAATATTTTTGTTTCAAGTAAAGTGTATCCGCATCTGCTACTGTTTTGAAAAATATTCAACCTTGTTACTAATTTTACAGATAGATAAAAGAGATTGGTGTACCAAATTTCCGGCATGCTTTCCATCAATATTACGTAAATTGAATTTTTTAGCGATTAATAACAATTGATAAATTCTATCGAAATTTTTGTCACGAGAATGTTCGATCTCTATATTTGTTGGCTTTACACATATCCTATTAATTTATAGATACTTGGAGAATATAACTTGAAATGAACGGATCACATTGTTTTGCTATAATCACGTTGAGCATTGTTGAACTCACTGAATAATCACACTTTTAAAATTTGCAATGGAAATTCTCTTTCAACTTGCCTTCATATTTAACGATATTAACGATACACGTCATTCACAGTAATTAAAATGTTTCAAATTAATACGAAGCCACATAGTATTATTTAGAGAGTATTATTTCAGAACACGTCTTTGGAACATACCTAACAAAATATGTTTGCTTCATTATCGTGATTCTTTCGCATGACATTCCTTACTTATATCATTTTGAAGTTTTCAAAAGCAGTTTCTATAAAGTTCTCCACGCCTTGCGTCTATTTCGTAATTCTTATTTGCATGAAACGAGACTTTAATTATTCTGCTCCCTTTACACACAAACTGTTCAACCGTTATGTTAATGCATTTCCAAAAACTATTTACGTAATTCGAGGAAACGAAAATTGTTGCATGAACTTTAATAATTAATATAGAGGAAAATTTGTAACGGTTTACAGAAAATATATACTCACATTGGAATCTTCCCAAGAATATGATTGTTTTATTGAAAGGATATTTCAGACGTCGATATCCCGCTTTGTGACTTGACGATCTCATACCTATCATTGAGGTGAAGTCTATAGATACGTCTTCGAAAGGAGAAAAAGATCAACAGTATTCTGAAAGGATAGAAAGCATAATTTAAATTGTTGGTCATTTCTTTAATAAAAATATATTAGAGTCATATCAAATTCTAAGAAATTTAATCGATCCTTTGATACAGTAATTTTGTATTTTTTGAGATAATATGCATTTCGACAACTGTGGTTAAGAAATTTTGACAATTTCATAATTATGTGAATAATAAAACATTAAATAGATTTTATATTAAAGCCAGTGTATATAATCAGTTAAAGAAAAAATAAATAAAACAATAGGCGGATATTCTGTGAAAAAAGGAAGCTGGAAATTCCTATCTGTTATATACTGAAAATTAGATTATTATGTACTGAAGACAAATATTAAGTTTAATGTCATTAACTGATCACGTTCGTCAAATTTTATTTTATTAATTCGTTTACGTAATCTTATTTTTCACGCAGTTTTTATTAACTCTTTGTCTTTATTTCACTTATTTTCCTATATTTCTCGTAACAAAAAATATGCAATAAGTAACTTAGTTTTATATTGTTTCTATCATACAAAAGTGACTCGAGAGAATCAATTAAAATTCTACCCATCACAAGTCTCCTGACTTAGAAACTAGGTTATACTCCAGGAAACGTGGCTAATTTAATCCAGAACATCAGTGAAAGGAGCGAGTCGAGGCTGAAAACAATTTTGAATTATTAACGCCATGGATACGACTTCGTTTCTGCTTCCATTGACGCGAATACTTGTAAGAGTGTTAGCCGTATCACCTTCAAACCGACACGATGTCAGATTTGAATTGGTAAACCTTGGAAGGCATAGATCTCAGAATATTCGCTCAGGGCCAAGAATTTCATAGATAATGTATTCCACAAAAGAGTCAAACGTTTATCTTCATCGCGTGCCAGTCTCTCGAAGGATCAAATAATTTGAACATGTTGCATCTTTTACTCGGCCTTTCTCAATATTTCGCTCTTTGCCAATAATTGAAATTAAGTTAAATTAATTTAGAGACATATACTCTGAATACATTAATTTAAATTAAAAATTACATTATATACTTTACCAAGCCTTATTTTAAATCACAAACATTATTAGGATGCACAGAAAACAACAGAAAATCTCGAAAAATGTCTTTTATTAAATACAATCTTACTATATTACTAACAATGTGCTAATTAGTACCTAACTCCATACAAGTAGAAAATTATGTACCATTTTTAAATTATATATCATTTTCTAATATATTATAAAATTATTACTAGTTTACATATAAACGTTTCATAAACGTAATATTCTACTGGATAAACCATCGTTTTATAACATATGTAACATACAACTACAAATTACACCGGAATTAATCTTAATACTTGAATATAGAGGTTCAATGTACCAACGGTGAAGCTTGCCAGTTTACCACCTTTGTCATCGATTCTGGTATTCTCTTTGGCGACGCTTTATTCATCAAAGCATTGATACCTCTGACAATTTTGGCTGATATCACGAACATTATGATACTCCTAACCAGATCTTTGGATTCTGTTCTAGGATGAATAATTTTCAATAGGATACCATTAAAGAGACAAACGTCAATTTTCTAGTGTTGCTCCGTCTATGTCTGAAGCTGATTAGTATCCATTTTAGCTGCTGCTTTGTCGAGTTGACGTTGTATTATACTATTACCATTTTCCTGCGTATGATTATGAAATTTCATATTATATAAATTTTTATACCATTTCGTACGTTTAAGAAACTTAACAGACAATATCTTCATATAAAACTATTATTATGTTATACAAAACTACTACTATTATGACAATTTATAGACGAAAGTTTTCTATCCTTTTATGGTAATGAATAATCAATATGTCAAATTTTTTAACTTTCGCAAGACTTTAATGCGCTCAATTCCTTGCTTTCTTTCATTTTATAAAGATCAAGCGATGGCGTTCTTTCGTAAAATTTTACGAAGTTTCGTAAAGATTGAAATAAACGATTATTGAACTGTACTAGTACAGATGGATAGGATAGGTGAACCGAAATCGACTTCAGTGATACGTAAAACTAACATTGTCTTGTTGCAAAACGTATCTTTTATTGATAAATTCTAAATGTTTCTTTTTCATCGTTGTATTTGAGTTGTTCACGTCAAATATTAGGAGTAGTACTTGTTCAGATTGAAATTCTGTTATATAAATAGCAGTTCTTTTCTACATCCATACTTAAATTACATGTAATTTGTCTTATATCATCATTTAAGAAATATTTTTTTTACTTGACTTTTTACAGTTGCACCAAATACTATAATAAGTTATCGGTGAAAAATATCAAATATTGCTTTTATCGAGGATTCCAATAATTGATATTACCATTTTCTCAAAATATTTCTTAAAATTTATTTCGAAATATATCAATGGCAATTGAAAAAGCTACTGAACAACCAAATTTTACATAAAATTTACAGTGTTCTTAGAAATAATCAATTAATCGTAAACAAACAGAAATCTGAAAGGTGATAAAGGAACATTATTTCTCAAAGTCAATCCACATTAATATCACGTGTCTGCCCCTTATAATCGCCCGCTTGGAACACAATTTATACGTAAATGAATTTATGCAAAAACCGAAGCAGGTTCTTAAAGCAGAAATTTCAGTAATGTAAAAGTAGATTGAATGAACAATCAATATTCTCTGTAATGTTTTAAATTGTAGCCTTTTGCAAAATCTACGTCCACATCTTTGTGTCCACATTTTGTCCACAAAACGTGTAACATTTTAATTTATACTTCAAAGCTTCAAAGAAATTCAAGTAGTAAAATCTGGTCTCTCGAGGCTTTCGAATTAAATTATTAGATTTTAACATGTACAAAGTTATTACATAAATTGGCCATTTAGTAAAACTCTCCTTTGATCTTTGAAAGAGGCTTTAAGTGTAGCTTCAACGTGAATGAAGTATGAAATATGTATGGCTAATTAAGAAGCAATTTTACTATAATAATTAGAAAACTAAAAAACTCAAATAACAGCGACATATGGTACGTTTAACAATTATTTACTTGATGCATCAATTCTTTGAGAATTTCGCGCATTAGGAGGGTTTTAAGGATTTAAATTTTTCCTACTCGTTTCAATATTATTTTATATTTTATCTCGTTTAATAACTGTTCATTAATTGGTACTGCGAAAGGTCTCGTAAAACAGGAAATCGAAATTAATACAATTTAGATGAACTCATGAGACCAATTTGATACAGAAATATCAAACTATGACGTGGCAAATTCAAAACAAAGTATTCCTCCATTCTAAATTTCCCCATTCCTAAATTCTCGATATCGCGTAAAACAGTTCTCAGTACTTCGAATTACTAATTGCTTGACTGGCGGAATTTTCTATCTTGTTACCAAATCTTCGTCTACCAGCGACCAACTTCTTCACTTCCATTCGCAGTTTAATTATAATTTAGCTTAATTCATTGTCAGTCAAGTCAGTCACTTATCAACGCTTAGAGATTAGCATCAGCAACGGATCAGGTACAGTTTAATAATTAGTCAGATCAATCAAGATACAAGTAATATATTTTGGTATATATATCTTATACAAGATATATTGTAATACTAAGAGCAAGTTCAGGACAGTTAACTATTTCCCTCTCTCTCTCTCTCTCTCTTTCTTTCTCTCTTTTAATCTAACAAATACTATAAATCAGTATCCGTATAAATCAATTCCAATCATTCTTTCTCGTGCTAATGGGTGGACCTTGGGCAAAATTAGACGCCACCAAACGCAATATTCCAATACACTGGGTGAATAGGCATTCGGATATTAAACAGGAATAGTATTCTTGAAAGGGTGAAAACATCGGGAAAATATAAAAACTTTATCAGTAACGCCACCAAGCATCTATCACCTTCACCGAAGTGAACCTCTAAATATAACATCCAGCTTTGTACACGTGGCAAATAATAGTCCTCATGCATAATGGTGTAAACCATTAGCATTATTCGACGTTCCTAATAGATCGTACAGAAGCTCGTAGATTCGTTCACATGGCTCATCAGAACACTATCTCTATCATTTGAACCAAATTAAACTGGTTCTTTCTTATAACAAACAACTTTGTCAATCAAACCGTTTTCTGTTTGAACAAAGAAGCTTTTGCCAGCGAAGTACACAAAGCTTCTGCATCAACTTCTGCATGTTTATAGAATTCTTTACATTGTGACGTAAGGCATTGTGAGTTTTAATACATTTTCGTCGATAGCTGTTTGAGACGTTTTAAAAAATTATTCAAATTTCAACGGAAAAGCGGTTCAATGGTGGACCTGAAAAATATTACAGCGAACGTGATAGAATTTTTTAGCCGAGGAGTATAATATTCTACGTGAGATGCTTGATTATCAGTATGGGATGGAATGAAGATCATTTTCTTATATGACATGCCTTTTTATGTCGATGTAGATATGTATCGTGAATAAGTAATGTTTCGTAGATATTCGTAAATGATGTTATTCGACAATAACTAAAAGCTACTCCATTAATTTCATTTTTATTAAAGAATAAGTCTTTATATTAATTTTACTCTTTTCGCTTCTTACTTATAAATAAGAATTTATAATCATTAGGTTAATTATGATTGGTAAAAGTAATTTTTTAACAGCTGGTTTCCAAACCTTTTGAAGTCAAACATGAGAAATAACATCAACTAATTTAAAATCATATTTGAAATTCCGATCTGTCAACTTATAGTTACCGAAAGATCCGAAAACCTTATAGAGGAATTTGTGAAATTATCAAAAGCGTAAAATAATGACGATCGAAAAAATGATCAGATTTAATTTTCTGAACACTCATAACATTTCTTTGTATTCTTTTTGTTCGCTAACAAATGGAATGACTCCCCTGAAACTCCTCGACAAAACTAATTGTCTTATTCGAACCATTCAGAGTTCCTTTTTCCTTTCCGAATCGAACAAATGAGAAATCGCATGCAGGAAACAAGCAGAAATCCAGTGTCTAGTTTATTCCATTTGGATATTAACCCTGACCGTAACATCTCTAGAACGGTCATCCTAAGAATAACGACCGCACTGATCTTCTACCCGAGTCTTTTCGAAAGTGAAATCTCGCGTGATCAAATCTGTAGCGAGAGTCGTGTTCATAAGCTATTCAGTGTTTCGCTCAATATTCATCAATATCACGCTCATAATAATGACTTGACGTTGGCACACGATGTACAATATGTTCAGCCGGTTGTCTGACCACGAAAATGTCATAGGACGTCACGCAGACTGACATTATTTAGCGCTTATCTATTCTACTTACTATTTATTACTTGTACTTATTTTTTCACATAAAATCATTTTCTTACAAGAAATCGGGGATAATTCATAGACAGCTATCAGTTATGGCGTAATATAATAAGTAGACTGCGGATTTTTATATATTTTTATATTCATATGAACAGAACTAGAGAAATAGAAACTAAATACAAATTTGTCATCTATCAAATACTGCTAATCTTCCAATATTATATAAATATTTTCTATGAAAAGCAATTTAGAATATAGAACTGCGTTTGATAACAATATTTTATTCAGTAAATAGTTAAAGAAAATCAAAAGAATATCTGTTTCTTAAATCGATAGTTTGTTCATCGTCACGCTTTATTATATTACAACGAATACGTTTTCTTATCACTGGAAAAAAATTATTCTCGTCGTACGAAACACCCTTCGTCTGATCGTTTTGTATTAGTTGAAACGACGTATCTTTTGTCATTTTTTTTAATACTTTGTAACAAGTCATACAAGTTCCCCTTGAAATCGTGTAGAGCGTCCGAGATCGGTATCATTAACAGTAAAATGGTAAAACGTGTTTTTTAAAAAACGCATAATCGTAACCAAAACATGTTAAATAAACCGTATGGCAATTAATAACGCGCGTTTAAAACGCGAATAAAGCGTGTAAAACATGACCATATAAAAATGAATTGCGTAGAAAGGTACCGTGTAAAAAGAGTTACAAGTGTATTCTGCTTTGAATATTTATATATTTTTGCATGTTGTACGTATTGTGTGCAGTTTTGTACCTTCAGATTTTCCATCAATATATAAAAATCCGCCGTTTAATAATAACTAAAATAGTTAAACAATAAACGATGTTAAAAAGAAAAAATAATTAACTAACGAAAAGCGTTGCAAAATGTAATATTTGATTTGTAGGAAAACCAGAGAAATGAATAAAAGATACTGATTTAACCGATCCGTACCAATCTATATAGTTTTATAAAAAAATCCAAATTACATGTATTTAAAAATTAACTATTCTCGACATGTCATAATAGGTCGAATAAATATTATCCCGAGAAAATATATATGGAATATCGTGTTTACGATAGGGGTGCGCAGTAAGGGTGCGCGTTTTCTAGCCGCCGTTTGGTCCTTTGTACAAAGTTCGCAGTCTGCCTGCGGCCGCGCTTGATGAAACTTTATTTCGCATCACCCTTACCTTAGAAAAAACAATTTTCTCCACGTATTTCGGATATTATCCTTCGGTGGTCCAACAAGCTGTCGATATATATATTTTTCTTTTCCATTTTCTCTTCCTTTTTTCCTTTTCCCATGTAGTTGGTCGATGTCGGCGTGAAATTAATCAGTGATGTAAGATGGAACGGACAGGACTGGCGCGATGATCGAGAATCGATGGCAACCGTTACGAAAGATATAAATGGAAAATTGTATCGAACAATGCGTGGGTGAATTCTAATTGCAAATCGTTGATTGCTTATTAATATGAAGCAGTTAAGGGGAGGTGATGATCGTACCTCGATGACGCTTAAATGGATGGTGTTAACGAAAGAAATGTATCCGAAACGTTTAGACTGTGATTTGCAAGTAATTGTGACGAATGAATATTTGTTGGGTAATAAAATTAATCGAATTAATATTAGATCGTTGTTAATGTGAGTTCTGAACGCTCAAGTTGTTTGTGTAAATGAGAATAATATAAAATAGAAGATCTAATAAATGGAAGATTATTGAAATTCTTCGATACTAGTCCGAGAAATGGACTTTAAAACGATGATTTCAAAAGTTTTGTAAAATAGTGCTATACGTTGTCTTACTTACGAAGATAAAAAGAAGTGGTGGTAAGAACGAAAACTTATATGGAAGAATGAGGAACTGATGCATGGTGGAAATTGATCGAAAGTTTTTCAAGAGTTTTTACGTGACACTATGAAACTTTAACCGGAAGATGAGGAAATGACAAGCGACAGATCGATTAGGAAATAATATGCTTGTGGACGGGGGTCGTGTAAGTTCATCGTCGTAGCAAGGTAGGATAACTCGACAACTTTTTCCCCATCTCGTCATCTCCCCTGGAAACTTTTACTGCCCTTTGCGTTGAGATGCACGAGCCGCGTCAGATTGCAGAGATGTACAAAATTTTGCTCGAGTAACACTGAATCAAACCATCTGGTAATAAATTCACCAACTTACAATAATCATACGAGATATTACATTTTCATTATTTTCAATTCTAATATTAATTTTATTAGTCTATTCGCAAAACAGATATTGATCGTTGCATATGTATATAGAAAAACATCAAATTATATATGTATATATAAAAATATGATATTTCTTTTTTTTAAATATTAATTTGATTTATTTACAATCTTCAATTTATTCACAATATAATGGATAATTAAGCCGCAAGTACAGAAGAATTTACTAAGAAATTTTCAAATTTACAAAAATTTTATTCTTTCTAACAAAATAAGAACATCCTGCGTTGAATTATCAAGTACTGATAATTTTGATAATAAAATGGATTTTCTAACATCATTTCGTATAAATTCGTCGTCGGTATTTATCTCGTATTTGTCAGTTCTTCTATTAAATGAACGTAATCAAGATTAAATTGTATTATTCGAAGAAGTGCTGCGAAGCATGGTGCAATTTTATATTAAAATTGAATGAAGTAAAGGCACAGTGTCATAATTGCACATAAGATAGAACCACGCTGTCGCAGCCGTGCTCATTTAAATACATCGAGCACGCATTCATGCCCTCAAGAAAATTCAACAATCTCGTGAACCATTATTAATCTACATTTTTCTTTTAACCTGCATGTATGCAAATACCTTAGGAATAAATCTCAATTTCGATACATGAACATATTCTTTATATTATATTACAGTTTTATGAAAATAATTGTATCAAATAATGAAGTCACGTATTTTATATTTAATGAAATATTTAATATTATGAGAAATTCAAATATTAAAGCTACATAGAAATCCAATTTATGGATATGTAAATGTAAATTACGTTGGAACTTTATAAAGTTCGGAACAGAAAATTCGGAATTCAGAACACGTGACGAAAGGGTCGTTAATATTAACTATAAACTTCTGGAATCTCTCCAATTGGAGAAAAAGAAATATAAAATTTGTTTTCGTTTCCTCTGAAAAGAATTAAATGATACAACATTCGTATAAAAATTATAATGAAACGCCGGGAAATATTTTCCAAGAGAAGCTTCGCTCAATGCAGAAGACGTAAAAATATTTTTCACGTGCCACGAATAACGAAATATTCCTTCCTATTCCAACAGAGATACACTTAAGTTGAAAAGATTATTTTATATAAAAATGATTCGTATTAATCCACTTAATTTTTTTATCTTCAAATTCATATAATCTTCATCCTCAAAAGGGATCTGGCTTCATTCGTCATTTTCCGAACTCGGTCCGGATCATCTGAAAAGTCCACTTCATTACCGATTGCTCGTTCCAGAACCAGTCGCTTTATAAATCGAACATGGAAGTAGCTAAATGGGAAAAAATGAAGGTACGCCCAAAGAACAAAAAGTAGGATTATACGAGAGAAATCTACAAAAGTGGCGACAGCTAATTCTCCTTTTTCATACTTTCCTCCATTCTTTTATCGTCCTTTAACGTACACAATCGCAATGATCGTATTCTAAAAATTTTCCGTACTGAAAATGGCACAAAGGGAGGCTCGTAACTGTTTTATTGGCGTGCATTTAACGAACAATCCGCGAGATCGTTGTTTCAGCTCGGAAGATCGGTTAACGATATCGAGACTGTAAGATTTTTAGCATTATCGTTGAAATCATTTTCTTTATGATATTCGTAAAACCGGATTATTTTTTTCTGCCTGTGAATTGAATGACCACTGGATAGATTTTATACGAATACTAGAGGAAATTTTACGCTTTAAATGTTTTCTTATCGCGTTGCAACATAGATCACGATTTATTCTTGGATACTCAAGTTCGCGCTTATAGAAGTTAAATATATAACTAAATCAACCTTCAAGGAGAACTGTATACTTTTGATTTTTGACTTATCGAATCGACTGAATTTCTGTTTCTTGCATTTTCGTCCTTACATTTGGTTGACTTTCTAATGGTTGATAAAAGTAAATTTGAAAATGATAAATTTCGTAACACTATAATTTGATTTCTATGTAAAAATATTTGGCTTAAGGAATCGTGTAGAAGATGAAAATGGATTAAATCTGACATAAATACATCATTATGATGAACAAAACGTAAACAAGACATACATATACAAAGGAATTAATACGATCAATTATTTCTGACTTAAAGTGCAGGATTAGTTAAGATTAAAGATAGATAGATAGATAAGTTTGAAGATAAGTTAAATTAAAATTTAAGATTTAAAATATTGTTTTGTCAGGATACAAGCCAACTACGTGCATCATAGACATAAACAAAATTTGTATTCTAAAGAAATAGTTTAGTATAACTAAAATTGTAAGATCTAGATGGAAGATGTAGTGACGAACACTAAGCTATTCCTTAAAATTCCCTTTCGTAATAATTTAGTATGATAAACAAGATGTTGTAACATAAAACAAAACAATTACATAAGCCAAGCGAAAAAAGTTGCAAATAACGTTGCATAAACGCAATGTTGAACTGTCATAATACTCAGGAAGAAAAAGTGGTAGAGGAAGAAAGTGATCAAATGAAATTCTTTTTTTAATATAAAACAACAACCAAAAAACGAATGGCACGTCCAGTTTAATCGTAATCACGTAATTTTTATATTTCATCCGGAATGGAACATTCAACAGAAGTTAAATCTCTTTCGCCATTAAATCCAACCTCCCGGATTACTTGAGATAAATGCCTTTGAAACGAAGATGAGACTTATTCTATTATTATAAAAGCGTCCTCGAGATAATACGTGACATTTAACAGTTGCTACGTTAGTAGGCAAGAATAATGTTGTGATAGAAAATAAATGAACGCATATGGCATTTATATATGTGCAGTACAAATTTGCTTTTTAATATTTTAAAGATGGAGGCAGATATTTTGTATTAGGTTGTCCAAAAAGTCTCTTCCGTTTTATAAGGAAATAATAGACTCACAGTATTTTTTTGTTTTACATTAGTTTATTGAATTATGCACGAACATAATAATAGAAATAGAACGCAATAAATCATACCTAATTCAATAAAATAATATAAAACAGAAATTGTTGTTCATCTATTATCACCTTTAAAACAAAGAAAACTTTTTGGACAACCTAATAATTCTCTTTTATTGAGAAGAAAGAAACGTCATCTTATCTGAAATAATTTTTAGCCAGATACTGTGTTCGCAGCTGTAAACGACACGCAACTATAAGACTCAAAATAAAATGAAATTGTACATTAATCTTTCTATAGACTGTTCACTCTCCCTCTTTCTCTCGCTCTCTCTCACTTTCTCTTTTTTCTTCATTATAAAATCAGTCAATCTTTAGAAAGCACCCAAGTAATTTCGTGGTTCTTTGTGGTCACGTATTGCCGAGATATCCGGTTTTCTCGATCGTGAATGCGTAAGGCAAGCTGAGACCATAAACATTGATTAGCCGTGATAAAACGAAGAATCAGGCGTACGTTTCTGATAATGTAAAGACAAATAATAATTTTTCCGCAAGATTGCTCATTAATTATTGATCGTAACAAATCACGTAATAAAAGTGTCTTAAATGGGTTTATTTTATGAGGCGGAAATGAATTCTGTAAAATTATAGGTTCTTGTAGAGGACAAGAACGAGATGAACGCTAAAATTTAGTGGAATATTTGCGGACTATTTCTAAAAAGAAATTTTTTCCTAAAAATCGTACGCGAAGACGATGAGTATTAAAATGGAAGAAAAAAATGTTTGAAAAGTTGAATATCTCAGTTTTAAATGTGAATGGGGAAAAATTTGCAAAAAATAATGAAAATTTATTTTTGGCTAACTAATTTCGAAAAGTCAAGCTACGCGCATACGTGTGTGTTGCGACAAAAAAGCACGCGAATTTTATGCAAAAATTTTGTAAGGGAATTAAGAATAAAAATTTTGTGAACACGCATCCGATAGAAACATAAAATTCCATTTTAGTTGACATTTTCTAAGGATGTTCTACTTTTATAAACAAACTTTTTCTGTGCTTGTGTCGTGATAGACGAATTTTTTTTAAAGAATTTCATTTTATTTCTTTTTTCTTTTAATTACGTCTTCATATACCACGTTTCAAATTACGTTCTCCTTGCTGATAACAAAAAGTACGATTAAAATTATTTTTTAGATTAATATAAGAGGAGAAGGAAAATTCAAAATTCTACATACGCAGGTATGCAAAATATATAATTTTAATGTTTTCGTTCTTAAATAAAATATCAAAACATCTTCAGTAAATAAAATATTTATTCGCTTAAAGAAGTCATTATTCTTTTTGAAATTCTGAAAAATTTCAGTAACCAGAGTCGATATATTTATTGAACACTTCAAAGTGCAAAAAACTAAAATCGCGTATTTTGACAAATGTAGCTTAAACAGTTATTTTCATTGTAATTGTGTTAAAATTCCTGCACGGAATATCGCGTGCTAGAACATGAAATATCTACAGTGATTGCTTTGTACATACGTATATAACGAATGTACACCGGTTCTGATCCATTGATTTAAATCGCGTGTGTTTATTTTGGACTTACTTTGATAAGTGGCATACGGACACGCGTATCTTCGCCATATATATATTTCGCCAAGTAATCAACGATGTTCCTAAAAAATAATACGTTTTCAACATGGAATTTTGAATATTTTTAATTGTTACAATCATTGATTAATAAATTAGTATCGAAAAGAAAATAATTAGAAATTTTGTAAATATTTAAAATGGTTTCATAAGAAT